>NW_024713129.1:4630890-4715890 GCF_018991925.1 Homarus americanus
TGATGGTGGTGTGGTTGTAGTGTGATGGTGGTGTGGTTGTAGTGTGATGGTGGTGTGGTTGTAGTGTGATGGTGGTGTGGTTATTGTGATGATGGTGGTGTGGTTATTGTGATGATGGTGGTGTGGTTATTGTGATGTTGGTGGTGTGGTTGTAGTGTGGTGAGGGTGTTGTGCGTTGTAGTGTGGTGATGTTGGTGTGGTTGTAGTGTGGTGGTGATGGGTGTGGTTGTAGTATGCTGTTGTAATGGCGGGGTATATCAGCTGAACTCAGCAAGTCTTACAACCGCTGTAGAACAATGACTCCCTCCCTCCCTCCCCTCCCCCATCCTCTCTCGCTTACTCTTCCCCTCCTCCAACCCCTGCCCTTCCCCTCCCCCTTCCACATCACCTTACCAGAACCCCTCCCTCATTCTCATCAAACCAGTGATGCATTCTTGCCTGAGCTGCTTACAAGTCCTCTAAGTGTGGTGATGTGATTGAGTGGTCATCTGAGTGTGGTGGAGTGGTCATCTGAGTGTGGTGGAGTGGTCAACTGGGTGTGGTGGAGTGGTCAACTGGGTGTGGTGGAGTGGTCAACTGGGTGTGGTGGAGTGGTCATATAGGTGTGATAGTGTGATGGAGTGGTCATCTGGCCGAGGCAGTGTGGTGGTGTTATCACATGGATGTGGTAGAGTGATCATTTGAGTGTGGTAGTTTGGTGAAGTTACCATCTGGCTGTGGTAGTGTGGTAGCATGGCCATCTGTACTAACTGGCACCCATTCTCCCCTGTATTAAATGGAGTGTGGTTGTATATATTAGCCACAACAACTGCACAACCCAGGTTTTTGACACACTAGTAAAGGATCATTATCATTGTGTTATCCCTTGTAAATTCACCTTTGTTTATCCCTTTATTGCTAATTGACTATTTATTTAGGTTTTATGTGTACATTGTATTTTGATAATTTTAAAATTGTAGCTACAGAACAGTACTTAACTTTACACTATGTCACACCACAGCTCAGCGTCTGGATGGTTCACCATAATTCAGCTAAACATCTGGGTGGTTCACCGCACTACAGCTGAGCATCTGGATGGTTCACCACTCTACAGCTCAGCATCTGGATGGTTCACAGCACTACAGCTCAACATCTGGATGGTTCACCACACTTCAGCTCAACTAAAGGTTCAGATTTCAGATTTGCTCCACAAGGGAGCTAGTTTATTGGACACCCCCTTGCATCCTGTTTGAGGCAAAATGAAAAGTGTTTACAGCGCCCAACAAGGAAGTATGCAGAGTTCATGACTCATGCATTTAAGGGAATAAGTGCCTAAAGAGCCATGGATCATGTCAGTAAGTTACATATGGCAAGGTGTGGCAAGTCCCTAATAAGTCAAGTGCCAAGCCTGTCTGAAGGAGGAGGGATATTTGGGTATTGGAGATGGCTGGGGACTGTGCTGTGGTAGGATAGGTACGGTGGGGGTTGGAGGGGGCACATTTGGACAACACAACAGGACCAAGACAGCAAGAGGTCAACCAGGTTACACCAACGAGTGTCGAGGTTCACGGATCTCCGCATCATGTCGTGAATAACTGATATTATGCTAAGATTCGTGTATCCTGCCACCTTAAAGCATCGGGCACAACCATCAACATGATAAGTACATGTACTATACTGTATATGTTATTCAAGAAGGCCAAAAACCTTATCCCAGCAAAGTCTAGGAACCATAAATTTGGACATGATAATAAAGAATATTGTACCTGTATACTGATTATTAAGCTCAACTTATATTTTTTTTGTTATATCTATGTACGGTACACAGTTTAGTTACAATCTATATGTGACTCAAAACATTTATTATCCATTCACTCAAGCCTTTTTCTTGTTTAATGCAAGATGGCCTATTTGAAGAGAAGATTCTTCCTTTACATACCGTCATTCATCCATTCTTAATATTGTAGCAGATTTATATTGCAATGGAAATCCCATTCCACAACAGAACCTCAAATGTCTATCTAGTATACCCGTCATTTCACATAACCTAGCTACACCCATCAGTAACACATCCATCTCCCAAAACCACCTGACACCATGCTCTCCAGCCATTCTTACACATCTCTGCTTCCCCCTCACTTCTGGTATATCTTTCACTGTATATCTTTCTATTTCCTTGGTCTTCAACTCTTCCTCCTGTCATAAACCTCTGAATTATACACTATATCAATAGAGTATTTAATTTTCCATTCTTTATACTGTATGTTCAGACTATTTAAGCAAACAATTGATCCACTCTGTCCAACAATTCTTTCACTAACACATGATCTCCTTGTTTTCTGTTTCTCATTCGTGGCTTCCTATTCATTCTAAATACATTGGTATCCCTGTTAGCTAGATTAATCAGTGCAGAGATATTCCGGGAATGAGAGATTTCCGGGTATTGAGACGATGTCTCATCCCCGGAAAAAATTGCACATCCCGGAATTTTTCCAGGTACTGGGGTAAGTTTCCCGAAAGTCTAAACCATGCATCTCGCACAAACAGACACAGAGCTGTATTTATTTGCACAGACACCACTGTACACATTTAATATACAGTACGTATTGTAAATACAGGTGTAATGAAAATATACTACTGTATATACACTATACTGTACTGTATTCACTAGCAGATGCTGTTATCTTGGGCTTGTGATGCAGGCAGGCCAAATGTTGATATAATGATACATGATGGCCTGTCTTTGTCCTGTACTTCTACTGTAGCAGGTGTTACTAATTGTCACTCTCCTCTCCCTCCATGGAGGAGGGATTATACATGCTTTGTATACTATACATACACCTCTACACACTAGCCCACTGGAGGCATACACTGTCCACTCTGCTGTGTACTGAATGTAGTACAGTACAGTATGTACATAACTGTAAACACTTTTTAAGTCTTAACACTGTAATTTTGGCTAATTGTAACGTTAAAATACATGTAAATAAACCTAATCAGTTCTGCGGTGTCATCCAAACCCCCCTATAATGATCTACAAACCACCAAGAAAATGACTTTACTGTAATGTATTCATACATATTATACTGTACATATTGATGATAATACGTACAGTATTTATATACTACAATCATACTGTAGAATAACTTACCTTAATAGAGTCAGTGAAATTCTTGATAGGGCTGGTTGATGGGTTCCGAGGCAGGGAGGGCTGGTTACTGCTTCCTCCCTGCTCCCTCTATACTTCTCTAACCTCGGCATCAAATCCGTCAAAGTCTTCCACCAGTAAGTCGCCCAACACTTCAATATCATCATCAATGGTGCCATCATCATCTCCTAAATGTATGCTTGCCAAGGCATTAATAACAGGCTGGGCCTTGCACGGGTACTGAGTAATAAGGGCCTACTGAAAAGTATTAACACAGGACATGCACATTGCACAAGGCCTTATATTCCTCCATAACCTTATCAAGGACCGGGGAGATAAAGTTCCTCTTGTGTTGCTTGCAGTTCTTCTTGTTCTTCATTCTCCTCCAACAATTTCTTGCAAACCTTCAACCTGAAGATCCGAAAATCCCGGTGCTGGGACTGACCACGCTGCCTCCACTGTGTCCATTAGTAATGCCGCCACGGACTGCCTCTCCCCGCTTGCCTCTATCTGCTCTGCCCGACTTACCTCGGAGTTAGCAAACAAAGGCTCCCAATTGTGTAGCACTGTTGCAACATTAATCTTACGCCATGCCTCAACAATTCTGTCCACTGCATTTTTAATATATTTTTTCAAAAATTCACAAATTGATAACACTTCACGGTTGCAGGGGTGGTGAGGTGATAGGAGTCAGGTCGTCTACCATCTCCTCCTCCTCCTCCCGGTTAGCTGGTAGAGTCATGGTTACTGTCAAGAGAGTTCTGCCTCGACTTGTTGTAACTCAACTAATGAGTCTGTCTGCTGACGAAAGTCTTTATAGAGTGACTGATAGTAGAACAGTTTAACATTACTAATGAATTCGTGGTCAAGTGGCTACAGAAGCGATGTGATGTTAGGAGGAAGGAAGATAACTTGTACATTAAGGTGGCATCCAATTAGAAATTTAGGAGTCCAGGAGCATTATCCATCACCAGGATCACTTTGAAGTCAATGTTCTTCCTCCGGCAGTACTGTTGGGCATCAGGAACAAAGTGCTTGTCAAACCAATCGGTGCATAAAGACGTTGTAACCTAAGCTTTCTTATTAGCCATCCAATAAACATTGAGCTGTGACATATTGGCATGACGGTAGGCTCTAGGATGGGTGGCATGGTTAACAACCAGGGGTTTCATCAAGAAATCTCCTGTCCTTTGAAGTCTTTACACCCCCTTGCCTGTTTTACAACCTTGGCAAAAAAAGTGGTGTTAGGTGAGTGCTTCCAGAAAATGCCAGTTTCATCACAATTGAAGATCTGGTCTTGGCAATACCACCCTCTTTCACACGAGCCTGAAAGATAGTGTACAGCTCCTCCCCGACTTACGACCTACTCGACTTAAGACCACCCGCACTTACGACTTGCCTCAGTCGTACCAAAAATTTTGTCAAATTACATATTTTCGAGTCCCAACGTCAGTACAGACAAAATTTTCGTTTGTAATTCACTTTAAAATGGCTGGCAAGCTTAAAAGTGAAAGTTTTGTGGTGCTGAGAAGAAAAAGAGAAACCCATTTTAGATTTTCTATGTATTATTTTAGCATTTTTGACTTACGACCTGGATTTGGGTCCCTAACCCTGTCGTAAGTCGGGGAGGAGCTGTAGATATTTTTCTGTTGCTACGACATCGGCCGATGCACTTCCTCCATGGTTGTGGGCAAACTTAATTTCTTAACTCTTCTTAAAAGCAGCCAACCAACCAACAGAAGCATTGAACGGTGGTGGAGAGTTAATGCATTTCTTCTGTGCAACTGCAGCGTAATAATATGTACTTGATTTCTTATGTGGCCCAGACAGGTCGCCTTGCTCACAGTTTCTTATTTCCAACCACCTGTGAAGGTAATGTTCTGTGATAACAAGCAGTAGGTTTCATTGTGAAGTATCGGAGAATGTCCTGTTACCAGAAAATCTTGAGAATACATTCACAAAAGCAGTTAAGGCTTCCTTGTTCTTCTTAAGGGTACGTATGGTTGATTCGGGGCAGTTGAGCCTATGCATGATTTCACAGATACGAGCACCACTTTTGATCATTTCAAGCATCTCTCGTTTCATTTCAAGGGTGTGTTTCCTCTTCTTGACCCCTTACGGTAGTCACGCTTGGCTTGGGGCTTTCCTTGTTGACCCTCTCTATGGCCATCTTTACCACCAGAACCTCTCCAGACATTTACATTACGCATCTCACTCATTGTTAATACTATACACAAGACTAGTTAATACACAAGAATTACTAATACACAAAAATCTTTAATAGTAAAAACAAGAATCTCGCAAAACGTAAGCACAATGGATTATATAATCCAAGGCCACTGCACCGCTCATTCAAACTAACTGCCATAAACAAAAAACACTCGGTGGTGTCGGTGGATAACAAAAGACTGTGACAGTGCATGCTGCCCACTCTCCATTCACCTGCGAAACTGGTAATGAAAATCGCTGCTCTTGAGAGGATGAAAATTTTATGAGTGACGCGAAACATGTCGCAAATCTAAAATTCATTAAACTTGAGATCCTACTGTACAGTCACCTTGAAAATGAAAAGCATCACATCACATTATCATCATCAAAGGTGAATAAAAGCACATCATTTTGTTTAGTTATGGTACCTGTATATGCCAAAAATCATGGGAAAAATCTCATGAATCCCTTTTCTAGATTTTTCACTGTGGGCTGCAAGAGTTAAAAGTCTGAGGAGTTTAGAGTGTTTATCGTTTGATGTGTCTTTAGTATTTCAAGAGACTATTTTATTAGTTTTCTGTTGAAAATATATATTTTTTAAGTTTAGTCATATTACAAAATGGCAACCACATAGTAGTGCATCACCTTTTGTGCTAACTGTCTCACCAGTTAGTAGCACTTCAGTGTCTGCAGTGTGTGGATATACAGTAGATCCTTACCAACTGTAGATTTTGGGCATACTGTACACAGTTTTACTCTGTACAGTATACTGTACTATTTTACCAGCCACGGCATTGAATTTCGACTATCCACGGATTAGTGTGGCATCTTTAACCCTCCATGGTCTAATGTATTCATCCATATACGAGGAATTAATAAAAATAATACTAATAAATAAAGGAAAAAAAAACTGCATTGCCACTAGGCAATCGTTTCACTAAGGACACTAGAGTAAGGGTGCGCGCCCCCCTCCCACAATTGTGGGCTAACTCCATCGGACATTAGAAATGTTTACAGTAGTACCCCGATTTATGCGGTCAATTGAACCCACAGGGTACCGCGTAAAGTGAAGAACAGAACATATGGGATTAATTCCAACAGAGACTGGCCCGACCCCCAAACTCCAGTTTTTGACGACACACAACTATGTTGTAGTAAAAATATTATCTTAACTTTATGATGGTATGCACACACAATTAATATAGAAGAGGTTAGGTTAGGAAAAATAAAGGTTAGGTTAGGAAAACTAAAGGTTGGGTGTAACACTTACGTTAGTAGGAGAGATGGGTCGGCATACGGGGATGGAGGCTGGTTCCGAGGCAGAGGGCAGATTACTGGCCCTCGGGTGAATCACCATTACTAGGTGCATCACCATCACTATCAGTTATAGTTGTCAGGGCTTCCCTGACAAATCCCTCAAAGTCACTTTCACTGTCACTATCACTGGCTCTGGCTGGCTGTGGTGGGTTGCGGGCGAAGAACTCGGTAATGCTTTTTTGACGGCTGGTGTTGATGTTGTCTTGATACACCTTGATGTACAGCTCCATAGCCTGCACCAGCCGGGTATGGAAGACTTCATAGCGGTCATCGTCATGGTCGTTGGAAAGGAAGAGCTTCAATTTCTCTGCACACTCGATGGCACCCTTAATATGACTATGCGTTAACTTGTGTTCTTCTGAGATTGACGCACCATCTTCCTCTTCACTGACGTGATCATCTTCCAACACCTCGTCGGCAGTCATTTCAGGATCTCTGATCACCTCCAGGATGTCTTCGTTGGTGGTCTCGGAGAAGCCTTCAGCTGTAATACTGTATGCAGCTTCTCTTGCAAGGTCCAATGCCACTGTCACAGACTGAACCTCACCAGTCACAGGTTGACTCCGCCTCTCACCTGGTATGCCATGCAACACATGCCTCCATGCGTGA
This sequence comes from Homarus americanus, assembly GCF_018991925.1. Taxonomy (NCBI): domain Eukaryota; kingdom Metazoa; phylum Arthropoda; class Malacostraca; order Decapoda; family Nephropidae; genus Homarus; species Homarus americanus. The sequence goes on from NW_024713129.1 coordinate 4,638,152, forward strand.
CGAATCGTAGCTATAGACAGCTGATCCCATGCCTCCACCAAGAAGTCTACAGCTTGTTTGACGTTAAATTTCTTCCAAAACTGTTTGAAGAGAACTTCTTGAGTCACCGCCTCTTGTTACTTGTCCTCATCGCTTTTACTCTCGCTGACGGTGTCACCCAGCTTACGCAACTCATCCTTGATGTTGGTACAGTCGTTCAGGAGCTTGAATTTCTTTGCCGAGTATGCAGCTTTAACATTGCAGATCAACTCCTGGTCCATAAGCTGGATTAATGACGTAGTGTTGGGAGGAAGGAAGACCACTTTTACGTTGGGGTGACGATCCATAAGTAGGGGCGAGTGTCCTGGTGCGTTGTCAAGGAGCAACAAAATCTTGAATGGAACATTTTTTTGCTCGCAGAATTTCTTCACGTCGGGAATGAAACAGTCATCAAACCAGGAGAGTGACAGAGCAGAGAACATCCACACCTTGCGTGCGGTCAGCCAGTGGATATTAATCTTGCTCATGTCCACGTTCTTGTAGGCGTGCGGCTTGCGGGCTGTGTGAATCACCGATACCTTTGGTTTACAGGTACCGGAGGCATTGGTGGTAAAGAGGACGGTGATGCGCTCCTTCTGCAACTTCCGACCCCGAACCTTGCTGGCAGACTGGACAACAAAGGTCTTGGTAGGCAGCTTTTTCCAAAAAAGGCCGGATTCGTCCATGTTGAACACCTGGTCGTCAGTGAACTGCTCTTCCTCCATAATCTCACGTAAGAAAGGAGGAAAATCTCTAGCCGCCACACGGTCAGCACTCGCTCCTTCACCACCAATGTTGATGTTGGTGATATTGTTCCTCCTCTTAAACCTATGCAGCCAACCAGAGGAAGCATTGAAGGGTTTGGGCTCTGCAATTCCCATCTTACGTGACACTGCTGCGTACAGTTCACGTGTGTACTCTTGAACAGATTGCGCGTCCACCGCCATGTTGCGTAGCGCCTGACGAATCAAATAACTCGCCAGCAAATTTTCCACCTTTAGCAGCACCTTGTTCTGGCAATACTTGATCATTGAGGCACCTGCAGACTTTGTGATTCTCATGTGCTCTTTGATCTTGGCTGCATCCTTCTTAATAGTACGAATTGTAGATTCGTTGACTCCATGCTGGCGCGCGAGATCAGCTTGACGTGTTCCTTTCTCCAAATCTTGAATTATCTGGTATTTCACTTTGTAGCTTAGGGAACGGCATATCTTCTTTGGCTTAGGGCGGCTGGGTCCAGGTAAGGAAAGGTTTCTCTCTGGTGGCGGTGGTCCAGCGGAAGCCATTTCACAGAACAATGGATGCACGTATACACGGTGTGGCCTGGAGGGATGAAACTGCCGCGGTTAGGTCAAGCGTCGTCTTTCCTCCCTCCCTCCCGCGGGTGGACACGTCATATTACTTTAAACCAATTACAGCTAGCAGCGGAGGGAGGTAGGGATGCATGGCCAATCACAGTCCGATACGTCATATGACGTCACTGATAACGCAACAGAGACATGCACTGCGCAACCTTACCGCGCGGCTTGCCCAGGCGGAGGCAGGAGCAGGCGGGAGGGGCGAATCTAAAAATAGCGTCGAGCCAGACACTCTGCGCGTATATGGGTAGATGAACCGCGGAAAGTGAAAGTTCGGTTCTGGCGAGGCACCGCGTAAATGAGAAATCGCGGAAAGTGAAAGTTCGGTTCTGGCGAGGCACCGCGTAAATGAGAAATCGTGGAAAGTGAAACCGCGTAAAGCGGGGTAATACTGTATTCTCTTTGTTTTTTACCTTATGATAATCATTTATTTTATATTGGTTTCCTACATTCTGTATAAACCATTGTGTGAACATGTAAGAGCAAAAAAAAAAATAAAAAAAATAAATAAATAAAATATTAATATACTACCTAAAAGTAAGAGTTGAAAAGGAATAATAACGCAGCTCTCTTTGGCCTGGTAGGGAGAGGTGGAAATCCTCGACACCACAACCTTCACGCTCCCCCTCCCATGATCCAACATTATCTCCCATAGACGTAAGAAATGTTTATTCTCTATGTTTTTAACCTTATGATAATAATTTCTTATATTATTTTTATACATTCTGTATGAACAATTGTGTGTGTGCATGTAACAGTGTAAAAAAAATTAATAAAATTACATATATACTGTACTGTATCTATCAACAAATATGAGTTGAAAAAGTAGCAACAACACAGCTTGGCCTGATAAGGAGAGCGCTAGGGGAATGTAGCTACAGGGACAATCTAACTTGGTGACCTTCTAAGTCCCCTCATACACACACTGTACGTTCACTTTACACACACATACACACTCATGCTCTTCAAATTTCATATTTTATAGCAATATTCCATCTCTATGGAGATGGAATGTAAAATTTATATTACTCCTGTATTTAATTTATATTAAGTTATTTTATATGTAGAGGTACTGTTTAGTAAAGTAACAGGCAACTTAGGCTTTGATGAGTGTTATCCACAGCCATGGCACCTAACCCCTATTTCCCATAAGCCTTTAGTTTTGCCAATGAAGGGGTTTCTCAGGAACTTAACCCCCACGGTTGACGAGGGACTACTGTATTTTCTCCAAGTGGCTTACTAGATGTATTGTATTTTAATTTTAAAAATAATATTCTTTTTTTTACTTAGCCTCTCATGGGTAGCAACGTTAAAAGGAAACAGGTAAAATACATTTGCATTTTAATAACAAATATAACATCTCAACAATACCCACCACACGTTATGAACAATTATAAATTACTATACATTTCCAGTCAAGAATTCTTGAGAAATTTACAATTTGTAACAAAATTTACAGACACATTTCACAAAACACAAAACAAATTCACTTGGAACATTATCTACACAAATGAAAGAAGACGGTAAATACCATCTGTTTAAGTATACTTCATGCATTTGGTTCAAAATGTTTTATAAATCGCTACAACCCCAACTTGCTCAAATGGGAAGCTGATCTGAACAATTCCACAGTCCGTCAAAGTATTATCTCACCAGCACCATGCTTGATCCTAATTACACTTACATACACAGTAACAGTACTAGATTTATAAAATATTATATTTTGATAGACTTTACAACAGAAAATAAATAAATAACAATAATGAAATAAAGCAATCATGAATTCACATTCCTCCCAGTTGACTACACACCTGAGTATCAAATTGTTAAATTGAGAATTAGCAAAGATTTCTTACAAGTCTTTTTAAGTAACGTAGTATATTGTCCTCACATAAATCCACACCGGCAACCTCTGGTTGAGCAAAGTGGAACTACAGTACAATTGTAATGAAGACCTGTCAAGATTCAATAATAATTCATCATGAATTTAGATACTGTACATTACTGTGTAAGTAAAATTTTCCTTTGCATAAGCATGCTACATGATACTGCATACAGAAATCTCCACCAATCAGACATTCTTAACTTTTCGAGTAGCCAAATTTGAGGTAAAGCCTGATGGTGTCAGGTCAAATAGAACTAGCCTAACTTCACCAATAGCTTTAGCTCCCAATTCTAAGGGCCAAAGTTCTTTAAGTACCTAATCCTAATGGTGAGATGAGGTTGGACCATGAAGGGCTGGGGCCCATTTCACCTGCAACCAAGACTGGCCACTAATCTGCTGTCTTAAACACACTTTTTCAAAAGTTAAGATAGGAATCTTAACAGCACTGATACACCCAGTCCTCGCTCAACGTTATCCCAGACAACGTTGTTTTGTTATAACGTTGCTACTCTTTAGATAACCATGATTCCGACAACGTTGTTTTACAATCTGACCGATTCGTTGTAACGTTGTCACCCAACATGGACTACTTTGTATGGTGTGCCACCTTCTCTCATCTTGGCGCGCTGCGCTCTCTCGCGGAGCGTCACAGCATCCCCAAACGTTTTCTCTCCAGTCTTTGTTAAGCTTCCACAGCATAATGCGTGTTTAAGGGTTTTTGCTCTAAATACTGTATTGTAACCATTCAAAGTGGCTCCCATCAAGTGTTAGTGATGCTAGTGAGGAGCTAACAGGGGCCAAGGGGGGAACCCCAGTCATTGTGGGAAGGGGAGCCGCTCCAGGTCTCTGTAACGCGCCACCCTCCTCCTCTCCACTACCCACCACACTCTCGCTCCACCTCTGCCCATCAGTGAGTACGATACAAAATGATAGTATTATCTTTTTAATTAAACATTAGTTTAGTTTATTTATATTTTTGGATGTACAGTATAATAGTAATATTTTCTATAAAAATTCCATTGAATTATGTATGTGTAATGAATTTTACGGGGCAAGGGGAGGCTGGGGAACGTAACTAGCTCATTTTATCTATTTCTTATGGGGAAGATTGATTCCATTAACATTGTTTCCATTAATGTTGTGTTTTTCAAGAAGGTAACCACGACGTTAAGCGAGGACTTCCTGTAGTTGAGATTGAGGCTTCTAAGAATACAAAAAAATAAAAATAAATTTTCAATAACATTTTTGGGTCATGCTATCATTTCAATATTACAGCGTTAGGGGGAAGAGGCCGCCCCAGGTGACTCCTGGGGTCGTGTGATTTTAATTTTTTCCGAGACCCAAATTCATATAAGTAAGGAAAACGTTTGTACAGTGACCCCTCGTTTAACGAACACCTCGGTTAACGTAATTTCGATTAACGAACTGCCTTCCATAAGGATCTTCAATTCGGTTAACGAAAAAAAATTCGCTTAACGAACTTCTTACGAACCAACCTCAACATGTTTTCGCTTGCACTGACCAGGCAACCAGCTTTAGTATTAGTCCGCCAATACATTAATCGGTTCTAGGGCTTAAATTCCTTACTATTTTTGTAAATATCAAGAAGTTTATACTATTCAATAATTTTAAAAGTTTAATATTCAATTTTTTAGTCATTTTAACAATTATTGAACGAAATTGAAGGTAAAGTGACTAGTTTAATGCGCGGCATCCAGCCTCTTAACACAGCAAACAGGCGTCAGTCTCTCTCTGTTTTCACTGGAGGTAACATCTTGCTTGAGACTCTCTTCAACTAAATGCTTTTTTTCTGTGTTTCCAAGCAAATTATTGGTCATTTTGAAATATATTTTATATATTGACAATATATAATGCAGTGCAGCATTGATTTAAAGAAAATAATCTTGAATTAAACCAGAGAGCTAAAATTTTATGGGTGAAATGGCACCATGGGGTGACTTCTCTTCCACCCCAATGCCTTCTCTTCTTCCTTCTCCTCCACCCCCATTCTAAATCCCATCATCATCATCATCATCCAGGAGCCTTCTACATACACACCTCAAAGTAAGTGAACTTTTCTACCATTTTTGTTGAATTTAGGAAATTTTCGGTGAGCTGGAACCAATTACCCAAAAACCCATTGAAACAATGGTTTCGGTTAACGAACGTTTCGGTTAACGAACGACCTTCTGGAACGGATTGAGTTCGTTAACCGAGGGGCCACTGTAATACTGTACGAAATAGTGGTGTCAATTTAGAAAATTCGCATAAGTGAATTTTCGTATCTAGAAGGATAACTGTAAAAAAACTGATCCTATTCATCATATTAATCTTACTTATGAGGAACTGGAGTGTGTCACCTTAACACTTGTGCTGTTTTCTTCAGTGTGTGACTGATACTCACTTTATGTTACTTATAAACAGGATGTTCTAATTTACCTACTTAACCCTAATGTACAGATGTTGTATGAAGGCTGCTACGTGCACAAAATATATATTAATTTAACTATTTAACCCTGATGTATGTTATATAATGGCAAACGAAAACAAAATACTAAATTTACCTGTGACAACATAAAAGAAAAAAAATTCATAAATTAAAAATACTTTACTTACAAGAGATCTTGTCTCGACCATCAATCCCTACCATGCAATGTAATTTGTTCTGCTCGAGTGCAACCCATCCATATGTCACATGTTTAAACATATGATATACCTACTTAGTTTCATCAAAATAGATTTTAACAAAAGGTTTATCATACTCAGTTACTCACTAGCCTTATACCTAAGAGATACCACAAACACCCAAATACACACCTTGCATGGTGTTATTGTTTAAAACTGAATATAGACAACACTGAATATAGAAAAATGTACAAAGCTAAAAAAAGAAATTTTTTTTTCCTACATGAAGTCCACAGATGAATAAAAAAAAATTCCCTGAAATTCAGCTAATAATCTATCGAAAATAAATGCATTAATGCAATTTGAAATATCGTACAGTACCTCTAATGTAACCGTGCCAAAAAATTGGTTGTGTAGCTTAGACATACTTATGACATATCGTATCAGAAAATAAATTTACTTAAGATTTCACTATGGTCGTCCAAGCATGTATCTCAACCTACTACACAAACAGCATGAAGAGTCTTCAGTTTAGTAACATTCACAGAAAGTTCCCATTTAGTGTGTTAATGTCATGAGACTGAACATCTCTTACACACTTGTTCACTAATCATGTGAAGGACCAACATTTACCTGTGTGAGTGCTGAAAAAGTATATTGAAAATATTAATGAAGTACGGTATCTCTTTTAGGCAAGCAAGTGTGAAAACAGAGTAAAATACCGTACCTGATATATGATAACTAAATATGAACTTGATACAAAATAATTGTGCTGAGAAATTATCAAATTTTTTATTTAAGTACAATTATTACTCTAAAATAATCTCAATAAGCATAATATCAGCACTATAATGAAATAGAAAATATGAATAAGCTGTAATTATAACGTTTCCATAATGCCAATACATGTAATTCAAATACTGTACTAAATGTAACATATTCTACAAACAACTTGCAGTAACAGCACCATTATTGGTCATCCAGGTTTTGTGGATGTATTTACCTAGTTTTGACCTAAGATATAGAAGGTACAGTGTGTACAAAGAGATCTTAAACTGTGCCCAAGTCTCTGCAACACTCACTCTCACAGAACAAAGAGTAGAATTACAAAGTATCCTCTGGTGAGCAAACAGCGAACGTATGCAACATCGTGACATCGTGATAAATGATTTCATACTGAAAAATGAAGAGGGATATGTATTAAAAACAAGGAAAATGTGCACAACACACATAACTGCATACAAATAGGATATAAAACAACTACAAGCTCAACATTTCCTGAAGAATGAGAGCGTCTACTACAACAAACTTGACAAAAGTACAGTAACAGTCATCTATGGCAAAAAAGTGTTATATCACAGCCAAGTTTATCATGGTTCATTAAATACAGCAAATTACTTTGTATTGCTGAGGGGCACTGGCAGATCCAGGGGGGGGGGGTTCATTGTACAGTACTGTATTACTATTTTCTGAACAGGTTGTGACTAACCACAGGTCAGACACTTTAGTTCCTAGGTGTGGAACTCTAAAATGAAGTTTATTTAAATGATTAGCAGAAATTTCAATGACACTATCTGATATAAAAAGAGTGACTGAGTGTGTTGACCAAAATATAAATGGAAAGATTGTGTCTACCTTGACTCTGAATATTCACATTCCATAGTCTGTTCCCTCAAACTTTGCAACTGAGACCTAGAGTCAATTTGTAGCAAGGCAGCTGATTGGCTGTCGGATGGACACACGAAGAGTCACTACAGTTCTTTCGTAAGTATTTTAAGCTATCGTACAGAATTTATATTCTGATATTATAAGGACTAATAACTATTTTATATTGATCTTTTGATCATTTCTGCAGCTAGGGGAAGCATAAATTAGCTTGTGAAACACTCTGGTAACTTAAATGTCTAGAAGAGAACAAGAAAAAGATCACAAATTTTCAGCGACATCCTCCACTGTGCTGCGTGACATCAAGTGGCATGACGGGATTTACATCTCAGAAATTGTTCCTCATGTTCGTGTTTTCTATAAGATATTTATGTTACCAGTGTTTGATGAGCTAATATTTGCTTCTCAAGTGTGGAAATTATCACAGATCAATAAAGAATAGTTAAACAGTACGCCCGGATAATTCACAGATTTTTATTCCGCGGCCCTCTATTATTCGCGGATGACACCCTGGATGTACCCAAGAATGTCTATGGGTAGTTTTAAAGTTGCCGGAATTTTCGCGACCGGGACAGGGAGACATTCGTTCTAGAGACAGTAATTTCCTTTACCTGTTATTGTATATGTGTGTGTGTGTGTGTGTGTGTGTAGACACATACAAACAAATAATAATGGGAAAATCCTCTCACAAATAATCAGAAACAAATGTATATTAATAATGTTGAGTCTACCCTAAAGTCCACTCCGTGCTTTCTTATTAATAAAGCACGGAGTGGACCTGAGGGTAGACTAACATTTTTTTTTTTATACAGTCAACCCTCACTTTACGAGGTCCCACATTCCGCGTTTCCACGTTTACGCGGTGCCCTGCCAGAACCCAGGATGCTCACATTCCGCAGTGCGTGTACCCCTTTACGCCGGTGAAGTATAATTTTTTTATTTAGCTCATAAAATTCATACAAATTACCCGGCCAGAATATAATTTACATTGCTGGAATTCTTACAATTTGATGATCATTTTGAATATAAACATCATAGATTTTGCATTAAACATACAAATTTTAGATCTAATGTTTACTCTGAGTAAATATGTTATCTTTTGTGCAAAATATATGACATTTATATTCAAAATATTCCTGGTCTTACAAGGAATCCAGCAATGTCAATTATATTATCCTAACTTTAGTCTGAGGTATTATTTATTACTAAAAAGGTAAATAGTCTGGTTTTCCCACGCATTTATCTGGTAGGGAGGGAGGGACCGACCGACCATCTGGCACGGTGTGAAGAATATCTTTTTTTTTTAATAACTGAAGATATTTGTTTTAGCCCATAAAATTCATACAAATTACCCGGCCAGAATATAATTTACATTGCTGGAATTCTTACAATTTGATGATCATTTTGAATATAAACATCATAGATTTTGCATTAGACATACAAATTTTAGATCTAATGTTTACTCTGAGTAAATTGTTATCTTTTGTGCAAAATATATGACATTTATATTCAAAATATTCCTGGTCTTACAAGGAATCCAGCAATGTCAATTACATTATCCTAACTTTAGTTTGAGGTATTATTTATTACTATACCTTAAAATGTAGTGGTTTATCCCCCAAAATTTCTCAGAGGGAAGAGCCAGCGAGTGTAGTGTGAGAAGAGGGGGAGGGAGTCGAGTCCATTATTTGAATGGACATTAACTTGGCGACTGTATTTCTCTATTTCTCTTAAGTATTAATTGTGTGCATGTACCATCATAAAATTAAGAGGTTATTTTTACTAGAACATAGGTATTGTGTTGTAAAAAGTGGAGTTTGGGGGTCAGCCGGTCTCTATTTCATTTAATCCCATATGTTATGTTATTCACTTTACGCGTTTCTCACTTTCCGCGGTACCCTGTGGGTTACATTAACCGCATAAAGTGAGACCCAACTGTATACACTTTACATTTGTTTCTCATTATTGGTGAGAGGATTTTCGCATTATTATTTATTTGTATGTGTTTTGCATGTGTCTACACACACACACACATCCTTGAACACAGGAGAGTCAAGACCTATCAGGCACTGCTCCTGCTGTGCAGTGGCCCCCCTTGGCCATGTTCAGTCCATTCCTCAAGTCCCTCTCCCCGACCCATCCTCACCACCGGGATATCAACATAATCAGAAGTGACAATTTTGTTTTGGAAAGAAATGGGATCAGTGTTGAACAGTGATGAACAGTGTTTAAGCCAGTGAATTCAGCACTAGACAGTACCAGCGAGAGCAGTGACCTACCAGTGAGATAAACACCCCTGGGAGCCGACCACCATCTTCTGACCAGGCGGTGTTAATCAGTCTTCCCTGAAAACAACAGTGGGTCGGCTTTACACCTGACTACAAGATAACACAACACCACCTAGCAGAGAGTGAGGTACTGTGACACCACCCTACACCACACGATGTCTCTATGACCACGTGAGGTCCTTCATATCAACACTCGAGGACAAGTCACTGTACCACGTGAACACCACACCACCCGAAGTCTCCATGACCACATGAGGTCCTTCATATCAACACACGAGGACAAGTCACAGTACCACGTGAACACCACACCACCCGAAGTCTCCATGACCACATGAGGTCCTTCATGTCAATATCTACGGACGAGTTACTGAACCATGTGGCCGACGTGACCTCACACAGTAGGCCAAGAGACCAGCCCGGGCCATCAACTGCAAACTATAATAATTTGTATGTTCAATTCATGTTCCTTCTCCTTTTGGTAATGAAAGCTTTTGTTAAACAACCCACCTACTCCATGTCTTTGTAAGTGATAAGTCATTTTTGTCTAATGTATATTTTAAGCCTTTGGGGGCTGCAGAACTATTTCAATAAACCGTTAATTATTATTATTATTATTATTATTATTATTATTATTATACAATACAGGTAAAATAAATAATTGTCCTAAGGGCAAACATATAAAGGGAATATACATTTCTTTGCACACAAGTGAAAATGTACCCCAACCCCTTGGTCAGCAAATGCTATTCATGGATTTGGCGATTCGCGGCCATTTTGAAAACTTAATCCCCCCGAATTTAGAGGGCCTACAGTACATTATCCCTTAAAATACAATAATTCTGAATACAAGTGTACCGGTAAATACAATAGATTAAATACTAAAGGATCTAAGAAACAATACATGCCTTTTCGCGGCCTTGTTTGAATGCTCAGTGCGGGTTATCAGGTTTCAGTGTGACTATTTGCGTGTCACGCCACATGCTCGGCCACAGGGAAGCTTCTGAAATGTAAGTACAGTAAGTCCTCGCTTCACGTCGTCTTGCTTAAAGTTGTTTCGGTACTATGTCGCAGAACTTTAGAGACCAAAAAGTCGTTTAACATTCCGGTGATCCGATACAATGTCGTTTTGTGTCGTCACGGACTACCTTCTACGGCGCATCACCCGCTCTTGTCTGGCCGTGCTACGCTCTCTCAGTTCGGCGCGCTGCCCTCACTCGCTGAACGTGACAGCGTCCCCAAGCGAGACTGTTACAACTTCACATCATTCGTGTGTGCTTAAGTGTTTTTGCTCTAAAACTGTACACTAACCATTCGAAATGGCTTCCAAGCACCCATCAAGTGCTACTGATAGTAGTGTAGTGAAGAGGCAACATAAGACCATTACCCTTGCTACGAAAATGGATGTATTAACCCGATTTGAAAAATGGGAACGTGCTGTGGACACAGCCGCTGTGCTTGGTCTAACTCCCACAACGGTGCATACTATACGGACCAACGCTGACAAGATTAAGGTTAGTGCTGGAAGTGGTTCTTCTCTGAGTGATACCAAGACGACTCGTACTCGAAGCACTGTGATAGAGAACGTGGAAAAGATGCTGGCAATGTGGATGGAGGACCTGTGAGCCTTATGGTTATCCAGCATAAGGCCAGATCCTTGTTTGACGACATGAAGGAAACAGAGGGTGAAGGATCGAAGGAAGAGACCTTTACGGCCAGCCGAAGCTGGTTTCAACGATTTAAGCGTCGGTATAACTTCAACAACATAAAGATGACTGGTGAAGCTGCCAGTTCAGATACGGTTGCTGTTGAGACATTCCCGTCAACAACGGAGGAGCAAACAGCGGCGGAGGAACCCCAGTCAGAGGAGGAGGAGGCAGCCACAGAGTCTCAGTGACTCGTCACCCTCCTCCGCTCCCGCCCTCCTCTGCTCCTGCCCTCCTCCGCTCCCACCCTCCTCATCCGCACCCACCATCCTCCTCCTCCTTCACTCCACTACCCACCACACACTCGCTCTACCACCTCCACCCATAGGTTAGTACCAATACAAACTTAGTACTGTAGTTCTATGAATTATTTTCTATAGAAATGGCAATGATTTTCTGTATACTGTATGTAACTTTTTTCATGGGGCAAAGGGAGGCTGGGAACGTATCTCCCGTATTTTATCTATTTCTTATGGGGAAAATTGATCCGCTTAACTTTGTTTCGCATACGGTCACGTTTTCGGGAACATAACCCCGATGTTAAGCGAGGACACCCTGTACCTACTTTTGTTTCTTCCGATAATTATTTCTATGCATTACTTGCTCTACCAATCACAAAGACAGCCAGACAGCCTGGCAACCGACTGTGTGTGTTGCCAAGAACTTTTTATGAAAAATATTGCAAATAAAATATTATAAATGAATTATTTATAAGAAACACCCGGTAAGTATTATTATGATCAGTAAATATATACAATACTGGCCATCCCGGACACAAAAGCAAGCAGAAAATGGCCGCGAAGGACGTACGTGACCACGAGCGCTCGCCATCAAAACAACGCTGTCACCTTATCTCCCTCCCTCCGTGCTGCCATTATCCCGCCACTGTGGCCCCAGGGAAGTTTCTCGAGGGTCAATGTATATAGTTTTTCTTACTTTTTATTGTTTTGTCATTTAAAAAGGTTAAAAAAAAATTAGGAAAAATTGATTTTTCTCGATTTACCCCGCGTGGGGGTACGACCAGCGGCACCCTAGCCCGGGGCGTGGGGGTACGACCAGCGGCACCCTAGCCCGGGGCGTGGGGGTATGACCAGCGGCACCCTAGCCCGGGGCGTGGGGGTACGGCCAGCGGCACCCTAGCCCGGGGCGTGGGGGTACGACCAGCGGCACCCTAGCCCGGGGAACAGGGGTTAAAGTTCTACTATACGGTACCGTACTTAAAAAGTATATTCATCTGTTAGATATATCCACCAATACTTTAAACACTCCCTAAAATGACTAACAGATTCTCAAACACTCAAAAAGTTTCTTCTGGCATTCATGTACACTCTAGGACAAAGAGTCATGGATAGGTGAACGGAACCTACCTCTGGCAATGAGAAAATTTTTTAACTGCAATAAGGGTACTTAACTGCAAGTGATTTTTAAAACAGTATTTTACTTTATCTTAATTTTTATTTTTAAACATAATTTTGTTATTATATCTTAATTTAGATTTAAAAAATTTTTTTTTATTATTATTACAGTGACCCCTCGTTTAACGAACACCTCAGTTAACGTAATTTCGATTAACGAACTGCCTTCCATAAGGATCTTCAATTCGGTTAACGAAAAAAAATTCGGTTAACGAAGTTCTTACGAACCGACCTCAACATGTTTTCGCTTGCACTGACCGGGCAACCAGCTTTAGTATCATTCCGCCAATACATTAATCGGTTCTAGGGCTTAAATTCCTTACTATTTTAGTAAATATCAAGAAGTTTATACTATTCAATAATTTTAAAAGTTTAATATTCAATTTTTTTAGTCATTTTAACAATTATTGAACATAATTGAAGGTAAAGTGACTAGTTTAATGCGCGGCATCCAGCCTCTTAACACAGCAAACAGGCGTTAGTCTTTCTCTGTTTTCACTGGAGGTAACATCTTGCTTGAGACTCTCTTCAACCAAATGCTTTTTTTCTGTGTTTCCAAGCAAATTATTGGTCATTTTGAAATATATTTTACATATTGACAATATATAATGCAGTGCAGTGTTGATTTAAAGAAAATAATCTTGAATTACACCAAGAGAGCTAAAATTTTATGGGTGAAATGGCGCCATGGGGTGACTTCTCTTCCACCCCAATGCCTTCTCTTCTTCCTTCTCCTCCACCCCCATTCTAAATCCCATCATCATCATCATAATCATCATCATCATCATCCAGGAGCCTTCTACATACACACCTCAAAGTAAGTGTACTTTTCTACCATTTTTGTTGAATTTAGGAAATTTTCGGTGAGCTGGAACCAATTACCCAAAAACCCATTGAAACAATGGTTTCGGTTAACAAACTTTTCGGTTAACGAACGACCTTCTGGAACGGATTGAGTTCGTTAACGGAGGGGTCACTGTATTTAGATCATCAGTTTTCACTTATGATTTACTTCACTGCCAAAAGTCACTAGAGTAGGCTCCATGCAGCAACAACTTATAGTCCTAGAGTGTACACATAACATTTACTGGAGATACAACAGCAACAAATATAAAGCTAACTTACCTCTCTTGAGTATTAAGGGAGAACTCAATCCCCCTAAGCAGATCATTTGTCTTAAGGATGAGAAGCATTTGACGAGGAACTCTATTCAGCACAGCAGATATCTCTGGCAGATACTTGGCTGCATCAGCTTTGATTGCATCTTGCTGTAACATCAGGATAGTATAGAATTTGTACTGGGCACTTTTTTCTCCTACTCATGCAAGTCTTTCATCACTGTTTTATGACCAGTTTCCATGCTTGGATGGATAAACTGTAATCACCTGATGGCAGCTCTATGCTACATAGGCTTTTTCATTTTCTCGTCAAGTTCTTATCTCAGAGGTAATTTCTTACAATTTTTCCCCATGTCATTCTTAACCTACCCTTCCCTCCACATTGAAATGCCTCCATTTCTGGACCCAATTGGTCTCCTCCATTCTCTCCACATACCTGCACCACCCCAGACTACCTTATGCAAAACCTTGTCAATACTCTCAATACCCTCCTGTCATTTCAACTCATTCAAGCACAAGTATATCATTCTCTTTAACTGCCCATGTTTCATTGCAATCTATAGCACATATACACACACATTACTGTTCTATGTTGACTTTCTCTCACTATAACAAGGCCCAAAAAATCACTCTGGTTTACTCCTGCTTCATACTCTAAGTAACACCATTCCTTCTCCAGAAATTACTAGATACCAAGCTTTCTGCTCATTCATGTACACTGCAGCCCCCTGAATTTCCAAGCCCCATCACTTATAGTGTGTTCTTCACCCAATCTTTTTATCTCCCTGGTCTTTTTCTTCCACCTGTACAGTAAACCCTTGCAATTTGCAATTTTGACGATTTGTGGTAAGCAGATAGAGGGGATGGTAACTAGCTTGCGAGTCTTTCCTGCAGTGCAACGAGTCACCCCACGTGCCCACAGCATCTCCTCTCCCTCTCTTTGCGCTCAACCATTGCCTGCGACGCAGCATCTCTTGTGTTGTACTCTTAAAACTTTAGTGTTTCTGTGTCATATGGCACCTAAAAGACTGCCTAGTGTCAGTGCTAGTGTTGCTAGTGGAGTGAAATGTAAAAGGCAGACATCAGTGATGACCCTGACAAAGAAAGTTGAATTATTAGACAAATTAAGGAGAGGATGAGTGCTGCCATAGATGGTCAATTGCTTGTTCTGAGAAAACAGCCAGGCATTGGTTCCCTAACAGGTAATGTTTAAAGACCTCAAAGCCAAGAGGAAACAACTACCAATCACAATGTTTTTCAAGAAAGAACCAGCCGCTCATTCAGCTGATTTGTCTCCCTCCCTCACTCAGTCAGCAGCTGCTGCTGCTGCAGCTGCACCACCACCCTCCTCCCAGCCACCTGTCACCTCACCACCCACCTCCCGGCCACGTGCCTCTCCAACCACCATTGCATCACCCTCTTCCAACAGTGATTTTGATAATCTCCCTATGCTTCAGTAACCAGATTTCTCCTTATGTACAGTACACCACTTCATCAAGCTTCCAACTTCCACATACGAAGGTAAGTAGTATTGATGATACATGTTTCTCATACACAGTATAGGCATACATTAATGCACTTAGGTAGTATAAGTTGCTATTTGCGGTTTTGTCAATTCGCGCCATTCCTTGGAACCAAACCCTCGTGAATAGCAAGGGCTTAATGTACACAGATTTTGCAAATCCCTCATTTCTCCTCCTCAGTGATGTCTATACAATCCGAAGAACATTGATCCACTCCGTCTGATACTTCCTTTGCAACCATATTTCATCCTTATTACTGTATGCCTTATTCTCAATAATCTATACTGTACACTAAATACATTTTGCTCAAGCAAATTATTTCTGTGGCTTCCTATATGTTCCTTCCCTTCACAGCCAGAGTCCATGCTTTATATATATACCCAATGAATATTTGTTGTGGCTCAACACCCCTTTACAGTAGTACACCAAATTACCTGAAACATACAAGTCCAGAACACTGCAAGGCCAAATTGTTTATTATAGGGAAATTTTATTCTAAAACAAGTAACATCAGAACTGCAAAAATGAAGTGAAAATTAAGCTCCATAATGAAGCCATTCAGAATTGGATCCAAGATAAAGGAAAATGCTAAGTTCCCAAAATAATGTATACAGGAATGTGTTTATTAAAACTGAATCTGTCCAATCAGCACATTTTGTGCCAGAGCTACAGTCTGCCTTATTGGTTTCCAAGTCCATCTTTAATTTTAAAATATGTGAACCATCTGAGTCAGCCATAAGCTGAAGGGAGAAATGATGGTACCCACAGTATTTATGAGCTGAAATTACTTGCTTGTAGACTGATTGTAAAAGTCTACTGTACCTAACTTTACAAATATTCTTTGAAAATTAATAACTAATCATGTGGTTGGGATCATACACATCTTTATGGGACCACAACAACCCGTCACACACAACATCTGACCACCACCACAACCCATTACCTTCTACATTAAGCTTAGGAGATGAATTTACTTTTTTAGTACAAACCTCAACTCAATACTGAATGTCATTGGTTACCTACAATTCAAAGCATTTTTCTTTACCTGCAATGAGGGTAGGATTGTACATCTTTTCAACAGTTAAAAAAAAAAAAAAAAAAAAAACCAGTTTAGGCAAGTGATATTGTCAAATCTATTGACCTTGGCATCCCCATACCAAAGACTTATTATTCAAAATATTTAAAGCAAGTCAATTTGAACTGATAGAAGTTACACAACACAGGAAAACCACTCTGAGGGAATTGTGTTTTCAAAGTACCCAAACCTAACCAAGTGTTTCCTATACAAAGTTAATTTTATCAAGACTGTATTGATTTCTCTTAACACAATTTCATAATGAAACTCAAACATCTGTGTGAGAAGGCACTGTGCAATTACAATTATTATCTACAGGTATAATTAATCACATAACTGTTTACTTGGTGATATGATTTGGGTAAAACCCTATGATATATTTACTAAGATGAGCAGAGATAAAGTTACCCTCCCCATCTGAGCACAAAATTAGCTTTTAATGTGTAATTGGCACTAAACACAGTAGTGCAGTATAATACTTACCTCTGCTGACGATCGCTCTTTCTTATCAATCCCCTTAGATATAGAGTCCCAGGACCGACCAGTCACCATGCAAGCAAATAAACCAAACAGTTCCCCAACACCCAACTGGTCTCCATAACGCTGAATCGCTTTGAGATCTGCATTAAGTATACTTAACCAGAACTTGCTGTATGTGATACGAAAATCACTGGTCAAATTCTGAAACATCAAAGAGTTGTTCTGGTAAGAAAAGATGACTGCTTAGGGAGAACAAAATTATAATAACTAACTAATAATTTGATAAAAAAGTTAAATAATTAGAAAAGGTTATCCTTCAAGGAAAAGATGAAAGAGTACTGTTGAAAATAAGTACACATCCATCACTTATAATGTACTGGTAACATCTATGCTTCATTCTCTGTGAATCTTACATCTGTTACACTACTTCCTACTTCAGAGTGAATACCTCCATGCTATATGTTGGATCATCTTAAGTTTTAACATGATAATCAAGAACTATGTGTAAAGTACAGTATACTGTACTACAACAAGCTGCCATCATCTTGTTCTATACTACCCTCATGATTTAACCTATCACTTTCAGATGGAAACTTAGTGCAGTGACCTTACCATGCACAACATGGGCACATGTTAAGGTAATGTACCAGATTTATATCTTATTAATTTTTATATGTGTCAGGTACTAAATTACAACAGTTGGTTGTGATTTACAGTGTTTAAGTACAGTATAGTCTCGGTTTACGCTAATTTTTTATACGCGATTGGTCATTTACTCGGCACCTGTCCAGACACGCCAATTATTAGTTACGCGGTACATTCCTGAATTTACGTGAGAAGCGGCGCGGGCAAGCTGCGCGCTAGGTCGCTCTTACGTCACCGCTGATGTCAAACTCGTGACGATGACGTTTCAGATTGCGATTGAGCCACGCATCCTTACCACCTACGCATCCCCTCCGCCGCGAGCTGTGATTGGTCTACTGTAATTTAACTTAGAGTGCCCTGCCACCAGAAGGAATAAGTCGCTGACCTTAGATGCGTCAGTCCCATTTTCCTCCGTCTCCGCATATACAGTGCTCCCTCGTGCCCGCTAATCTGTTCAAAAATTGCTTCCGCTGGACCCCCACCACCCGCAAAAAACCTTGAACTACCTGACCCAAGCCCAAGAAGGTGCGACACGCCTTAAGCTATGAAATTAAGTACAAAATCGTCCAGGGGTTAGAGAAAAGCACGAGGCAGGTAGATCTCGCCCGACAAAATGGAGTGAGTGAATCGATGATCCGCACCATCAAGAAGGATGCCGGCAAGATCAAAAAACACATGAGCATCACAAAGTCTGCAGGTGCCTCGATGATGAAATATTGCCACAATAAGGTGCTGCTCAAGACTGAAGGTTTATTGGTCAGGTACTTGATTCGTCAGTCAAGAAGGAACATGGCGGTAGACACTCGGGCAGTGCAGGACTACATGAGAGAACTTTACCTATCAGTGGCGCAAAAAATGGGAGTTGCAGAGACCAAACCCTTCACTGCTTCTCCTGGGTGGCTGAAAGGTTTCAAACTTCGTAATAAGATCATGAACGTTGAAATAGTTGGTGAAGGAGCAAGTGCTGACCGGGCTGCCGCCATGAAATTTCCCCCATTCTTACGAGAAATTATGGAGGAAGGACAGTACACCAACGACCAAGTGTTCAACATGGATGAATCCGGGTTGTTTTGGAAAAAATTGCCATCCAAGACCTTCGTGGTCAAGTCTGCGAGCAAGTGTCGGGGCCGGAAGTTGCAGAAGGAGCGCATCACCGTCCTGTTCACCACCAATGCTGAAGTTGTCATTGATCCACACAGCCCGCGAGCCGCATGCCTAAAAAAATATGGACATGAGCAAGTTAAATGTCCACTGGCTAACCTCAGGGAAGGCGTGCGTGTTCACTGGTCTGTCCCTCTCCTGGTTTGACAACTGTTTCGTTCCTGATGTGAAGAAATTCTGCGAGCAACATAATGTTCCATTCAACATTTTGTTGCTCCTTGACAACGCACCAGGACACTCGTGCCTATTGCTGGATCATTACCTCAACGTAAAAGTGGTCTTCCTTCCCCCTAACACTACGTCGTTAATCCAGCCCATGGATCAGGAGTTGATATGCAACGTGAAGGCTGCTTTCTCCGCAAAGAAGTTTCGGCTCCTGAACGACTTCACCAACACCAAGGATGAATTGCAGAACCTCCTGAGTGGCACCGATAGCGAGAGCGAGGACAAGGATCTAGAAGAAAATTTGGCGGACCATGAAGTGCGAGTCAAGCAGTTCTGGAAACTGTTCAACGTCAAGAAAGCTGTTGATTTCTTGGTGGAGGCATGGGGCCAGCTATCTGTGGCAACGATTCGTCACAAGAGGCGGCATGTGTTGGAGGGTGCCCCAAGTAGGAGGCAGAGGCAAGTGGTGGCTGGTGAGGCTCAGTCTGTTGCTGTGGCATTGGACATTGCAAGAGAGGCTGCACAAAGTGTTAGAGCTGCAGGCTTCTCCGAGACCACCAACGACGACATCCTGGAGGTAATCAGGCAACCTAAGGTGACTGCCGACGAGATGTTGGAAGATGATGACGTCAGTGAGCAGCCAGGTGTTACGGCGGAAGAACAAGTGCAGAAACTAACACATGCTGATGTGAAGGAAATCATCGAGGCAGCCGAGAGATTGAAGCTCCTCCTTACCAAAGACCCATTCAAGCATTGCTACGAAGTGTCTAATAACCATCAGTTGCAATCCCTGGAGCCCTATGTTAAGCTGTATCACTGTCACATCAATGCTAGCCCTCAACGAAACATTACCGAGTTCTTCACCCGCAACCAACCACAGCCACAGCCAGCCCAAGTCAGTGATAGTAAGGATATGGACTTTGAGGGGTTTGACAAGGAGGCCCTGCTAGCCTCTGTGGTGGATAGCGATACAAGTGATACAGGTGAGGGCCATTAATCTGCCCTCTGCCTCGGAACCAACCCCCCATCCCCGTGTGCACAGCCATCTCTTCTACTAACGTAAGTGTTAAAAAACCTAATACTATTGAAATTTCTCTTAAATATTAATTGTGTGTGCATACCATCATAAAATTAAGATGTTATTTTTACTACAACGTACGTATTGTGTCGGAAAAAGGGTAGTCTGGGGGTCGGCCCAGTCTCTATTTCAATTAATCCCATATGTTCTGTTATTTTGTTTACACGTTTCGCGTTATATGCGGACCTCTACGGGTTTAATTGACCGCGTAAACCCAGACTATACTCTAGATTTTTTTGCTTGTGAACTAATTAATTTTTTTTTGGATATTATATTGGAGTTTTTCTTGTCATTGGAAACACAACCCTATTTTTTCCATTTGTTATGTTATTTGCTACAGGTACAGTGGTCCCTCGGTTAACGAACGCCTCGGTTAACGAATAACCTTCCAAAAGAATATTCAATTCGGTTAACGAAATTCTTACGAAAACATATCAACATGTTTTCGCTTGCTCACCAGCTGGTAGATTAGTCCGCCAATACAGTAATCGGTTCTAGGGCTTAAATTCGTTCCCATTTGAGTAAATATCAAGAAGGTTGTGCTATTAAATATTTTTCCAAGTTTAATATTAAAATTTTTAGTCATTTTAACACTTATTTAACATAATTGCAGTACAGGGAACTAGTTTTTGGTGTGCCCATCAGCCACTTCACTCACCCACCAAGGCGTCAGTTTGTGTCTCTGTTCAGTGGAGGTAACATCTTGCTTGTGGCTCTCTTGAACATAAACTATTTTTACGTTTTTACAGTACAATTATTGGTCATTCTGAAATTTATTTAACATATTGACAATATATAATGCAGTGCAGTGTTGATTTAAAGAAAATAATCTTGAATTACACCTAGTGAACTTAAAATTTTATTGGTGAAATGACGGCATCAATCATGGGGTGATTTCTCTTCCATCCCCACTTCCTTCTCTTCTCCCTTCTCCTCCACCTCCCACTTCAAATTCACATCAGCATCATCAACCAGGAGCCTTCTACATACACACCTCAAAGTAAGTGTACTTTACTGCATTTTTTTTTACTTTGTATGTAATTTTCGGTGAGCTGGAACCAATTACCCAAAACCCCATTGAAACAATGGTTTCTGTTAACGAAATTTTTGGTTAACGAACGACCCTCTGGGACGAATTGAGTTCGTGAACCGAGGAACCACTGAATACAAATTATCACTTAACCCTTTGGATGCGGCATGCGGGTAAACCCGCCCAAAATATTATATTAATTAAATGCGACAAGCGGGGATATCCCACGGCCTTGAAAAAACTTCCCCAAATGAGACGACATGCGGACATATTATGTATTGAGGTATAGGAGTATTTCCTGAATGCAATATAGCTTATTTTTGTACTATTTTGTTTGATATTATCTGAATATGTAATACATATCTAAATTTGCTGTTTAGTAACCAAATTGATTAAATTTATTTGCCATATACCAGACATTGATTTATACCAATTTCCTGCATTTTTGGGTATAAATGTCATTTTTTCTCTAAAATTTGCACACATATGTGAATTTTTGTTCCAGATTTGGAAAATATACTAAAAGTTCTCTAGGAAAAACATAGAAAATGTGATTATATGAAATTCATTTTTGGCAGGATAATTGACACTTTTCAGGAACCGGCGCGAAATTTAATTACGCACCTAAAGGGTTAATGAATAGTTGCCAAGGAACTTAACCCATTCATATAGTGAAGGTTACTTGTACATGTACAGTACTCTCTCCGTTAGCTGGAATCTTCGATTTCCAGAACTATCTATTACCCGGAATTTTTTTAACATTCCAAGAAATTCTGGGAAAAATCTTTCCGCTCCGGGCATTTGAACAAATTTCTGAGAGATAGCATCATGCGCCGAGCACATGGGTAGGTAAGCTAAGAGTGTTCTTGAGCTACGATTGGTTACTACTGCATAGGATGCCTGTAATAGGCCGATTTATCTCGCAGCTTATCTCCTCCAACTCTTGCGTCATGAAACTCTTAGTTCATTGTCTGCTGCCAATGTACAAGCTGTTTTCACATACTCTTTGTGTTGTGCAGTACTGTACATTATTGTACCAGGATATATCCTGGTACAATTTTGTTAAAGCAGTGGTAAGAAGTAAAAAGTGATTATAGTTACATATACTGTACAATGATCCCTCGGTTAATGAACACCTCGGTTAACGAGTTACCTTCCATAAGATTCCTCACTTCGGTTAACGAATTCCTTACGAATTTTTCCCAACATGTTTTCACCTGCTTTTGCCTGCTCACCAGCTGTAGTATTAGTCCGCCAATACAGTAATCGGTTTTAGGGCATAAATTCGTTACCATTTGAGTAAATATCAAGAAGGTTGTACTATTCAATAATTTTCCAAGTCTTATACCGGGTATTAAAGTTTTTAGTCATTTTAACAATTATTTAACATAATTGAAGTACTGTACTGGGAACTAGTTTTTAGCGTGCCAAACAGCCACTTGACTCACCCAAAATGGCGGCAGTGTGGAGGAAGCATCTTGCTTGAGACTCTCTTGAACATCAACCATTTTTACGTTTTTACAGTAGAATTATTGGTCATTCTGAAGTTTATTTTACATACTGTATTGACAATATATAATGCAGTGCAGTGTTGAGTTAAAGAAAATAATCTTGAATTATATCAAATGAACTAAAATTTTATGGGTGAAATGGCAGCATGGGGTGACTTCTCTTCCACCCCAATGCCTTCTCTTCTCCCTTCTCCTCCACCCCCATTCTAATTCCCATCATCATCATCATCAACCAGGAGCCTTCTACATGCACACCTCAAATTAAGTGTACTTTACTGCATTTATTTTTAGTTTGTATGTAATTTTCGGTGAGCTGGAACCAATTACCCAAAATCCCATTGAAACAATGGTTTCGGTTAACGAAATTTTCGGTTAACGAACGACCGTCTGGAATGAATTGTGTTCCTTAACCGAGGGACCACTGTACAGTAGTGATTTAAGGGCGATTTTGGGGAATTTTAGGAGTGTTTCTGACTTTATGCGTTTTTGGCTTTACTTTGTATGTACTTTTCTGTGAGCTGGAGCCAATTACCCAATATCCCATTGAAATAAGGGATTCAGTTAACGAACGACTCTGTGGAACGAATTGTGTTCGTTAACCGAGGGACCATTGTACTGTACTGTACAAAACTAGGTTTGGTGTGTAGCCGAGGAGTGGAGGTTTGAGGAGAGAACAACTCGCCACCTCCCACTCAGCAGCCAGCAATCCCTTTATAATGACCAACTAATTCACTAGAAATCCCATATTATTTAGGCTAATTTGGGGCTGAATTAATAAAATACCAAAATATAATTAATTTTCCCCTAAAATCCCATATGAACTATTGCGCCATAGTATTCGCAGGGGATAGGTTCCAAGGAATGGCGTGAATAGGCAAAACCGCGAATAGCAACTTATACTACCTTAGTGCACTTCTGTATACCTATACCAAACAACTGACCAGCATCGGCAGCACTCATCCCCTCTTTTAACTTATTTAATAATTCAACTTTCTTTGTCAGGGTCATCACGAACTTCTGCTTTTTACATTTCACTCCACTAGCACTCAGACTAGGCAGTTTTTTATGGGCCATTTGAAATAGAAACACTAAAGCACCATTGTTGTCAATGCTCAAGAGGGTTGGTGCTTACCACAGTATCTATCTTGAGCACTTAATAAATAATATTGTAACATATTTATCAGAACTTAACAAATATTATTGTAGTGTATAATGCATCTCCATATGCCCTGGTATATTCACTATCAGTTGTCTAAGTGCAAATGTAGACAAATAGAGCCATCTTGTATCAATTATTTTTAAAATAGATTTTAGAAACAGAAATGTTATAAGACAATGGTTTAGTAGTGTTGTTAATGCGTGTGCTGTGCAAGTGCCTTGTCACGTCACCTCGTGCCATGCCCCTTCACCCCTCGCATCATCAGTTCACCTCGCAGTTTTTACATTCTTTTATTACTGTATTATTTACTTTATTATTACTGTATGTACATTTAGAAAATATTCGTTTGCATAGTAATTATAAATAATTATTTTGTGGAAGCTAAGGCAAGGCGCAAAAACTGAACAGAAAACGAATGAATAATCTAGCACAAATATTTGGAAATTGTCAAATAATATCACAATATTCCAAAATCAGTTGGTTCCGATTTTATGGTAATTTGAGTGACCCTGAGCACCTTTTTTGTCAAATTAATGAGGTGCCTGAGAGATGGTGAGTGCCGATAACATTATTAGGGAGAGCAGGTCAGCGGGACTGATCAGGAGTTACCGTTCTGTAAACAAGAGACAGAATACAGTAGACTCTTTCCATTCGCGAGTTTGCGATTCACGATTTCGATGATTCGCGGTGAGCAGATGGTGGCGATGGTGGCTAGCTTGCAAGCCATTTCCCACAGTACAACGAGTCACCCCATGCAGCATCTCGTGTTGTACTCTCAAAACTTTAGTGTTTCTGTGTCAAATGGCCCATAAAAAAGTGCCTAGTCTGAGTGCTAGTGATAAAATTTTGTTCCTGCAGCATTAACCCATTAACACCCAACAACCTCCCCATTCATGTCAGGCAAGCCACTGTATGCAGAATGTCTCCACTATTACAGTAATTACAATGTCGTAGTCTATGTATTTAATTTACAGTGCAATTAATTTTATCCAAATTCCAACCACAGTATCTGAATCTTCCAGGTATCCCAACTTCGTCCCCTTTGGTAAAAATTCTATTACTTAATCCAACAATCCGAAAGCAACTCAAGTAAATTATTCACATGTCTAACACAAGTTGAGCTATAACCGCTTTTTTGACAAAAATTGCTGTTATGAACAATAAAATTGACACAGCATACAGTATCATAAAATACAATAACATGTTTTATGTACAAAAAATAGCTCCTTCCACACAAACCATCATCTAAGTGATGCCACAGTTCAGCCAGGCAGTCAACCAGCTGACTGAGACATGCGTGTGTACCATAATGTCACATGGGAGGGAGGGAGGGAGGGAGGGAGGCGGGTGAGTCAGCCACACAGTATAGCTCACTGCCTTCATGTACAGTAAGATCTTGTATTTTGCGAGTAATATACTGGAAAAATTGCGCCAAACTCAAATTCGCTAAATACAAATACATAAACTATTGGGAAAAATAACAATATAGACTGGCCACTCTACATCAACCTCTGATTTTCCCATTTATAACCTCCAAATGATGCAAATTCTGCCTTTATTGACTTGATTGTTCTTTCCAGAAACTAGTTTTTAGGCCTTCCTCAAGTAACTTAATCACACGCTGCTTATCCTGCATCGAGTACTTGGCAAACTTAACTCCCTTATGATAGTCCGGCTTCTCCTTTTCCTTATTTGGCCGGTTAGGTGGATCTGTCCCACCCCCACCAGCACCAGTAGGACCCCCAGTAGAGGTAGAGGCCATTATCTTGACTCGACAGGTGGTAGCACCACCCAAAAAAGCACACAATAACAGCCCGGGCGGTCACTAGGATGGCGCAGGCTACAACACGATAGTTGTGTTCTTGTAAACCTCTTTATGTTCACCACCGGCAATTCGATCACCAGAACGCTTCTTGGAAATACTTGTCTTTCCGTATTCATCGCTAACACAACAAAATTGGAGAAAGCAGCGAAAATCAAGTAGTAATTGACAGAAACCTCGCAATTCAACTCATCACGTGATGCAAACAGAGAGCACTGGTGTAAACCGTTATTAGTCCTCACTGCGAAACATTCTTTTCACTTATTCTTTTCATACAGTATTTATGGGTAACGGCTAAATTAAAAAAAAAAAAAATTACCGAGTACCTCTCAAAAAAACACTTCACAAACAAAAGACACGAATCAATTGAACATGTGATGTCGAACGTGACCTGTAAACATTGCATAACCCCGCACCACGCTTAAAACATTGAGGATGGAATCGTGTATAGC
Organism: Homarus americanus; assembly: GCF_018991925.1. Classification (NCBI taxonomy): domain Eukaryota; kingdom Metazoa; phylum Arthropoda; class Malacostraca; order Decapoda; family Nephropidae; genus Homarus; species Homarus americanus. The sequence continues at coordinate 4,664,328 of NW_024713129.1, forward strand.
CAGCATTCGCATGCAAAAGTTCGCATTTTACAAACAGGGTTCCCCTATTCATGAATCGCGTTGCAACCAATTGGCGTTAACAAAACACGCGTTGTAGTAGAAATGACTAACTGGTATGAGGGCTGTAACGTCATTCAAAACGGTGGCCAGCGTTCAGCTGGCTGGATCTCGCGTTCAGCTAGCTGGATCTAGCGAAATGCACGATATTTTATGCCAAATACTGTACAAGACTTGGTTACATTAGGTAGTGCTCACGAAATTCAAAAACGGGAAATGAAATCGCGCAAAATATGAGATATTACTGTACTGTAGTTCATCTCCCACACACACACACACCTATGCTCTTCATTTTTCTTATTTTACAATTACAGTATATATTATATTTTCTATATTTCTAAGCCACGTTGAGTATTTAAAAATTTCTCTTTTGTTCTGTAATAAAGAAAATTGTTTTACTAGGGTGGACTACAATATTCTTACTGATAAAAGTTCATGTTGATTTACACACTCGAAGACTTGAATTCTCTGATGGAGTGCAAAAAGGGCCAATGTCAAAAAATGCCAATTTAGACTTTGGCCCTTTTTGCACTCAGCCAGAGAATTATACGTAGCACAAACAATTACTTTTGTTAAAATTTATCCTTTATTTTGTATGTGCCCATATTACAGTAGTATATACAAGTGCCACACAGTTTACCATTTAAGTAGTGTTTCCTCTCCATCACCTGCATCACCTACCATATCCCTGAGTTAACTACCATGTCTCTTGTGTCACCAACCATGCCTCTCGCCTACTGTAATGTTTCATTCTTCGCCTGCAGTATTGGCAAGTGTTACTTTTTGAAAATTAGTAACTACATGTACAGTATACGTTTAGGGGCAATAATATATAAATTTTTTTTGTAAGGGGGGAGAGAGGAAAGTGCCTCAATAAGTTGGAATTTGGGATAATTCAGCAAGGTCAGACCCCGGTATGTACCGAGTTATCAGGGTTTTACTGAAAACTCAAAATCTAAATTTTGTACGCAGTGAAACAGTTAAATCAAAGCTTTATTACCTTAGTTCAATGAACACATATACTGTACATTGACATTATCATAGTAAATAATTAGTTTTCTGCCTTCCTGCTGTCCTCTACATGTCTTCTTGAACAGTAATAAACTCACCGTATAAAGGCCATGATCCAGCAGAATAATTTGGGCTTCATTGTTGACTTTTTTCACCAATACATTGCCTGGGTGAGGGTCACAGTGAACATAACCATTGACGAAGATCATTTCTGAATATAATCTGCCAATTCTTTCAGAAACTTCACTGGTGTTGATTCCTTTAGCAACCATATAGTTTCGGTCATTCACTTGACCACCTTCACAAAATTCCATAACCAGAACCCTGTCTGTTGTATGGCTCCAGTCAATGAATGGGATCTGACATAGAAAAGTACAAAATTAGACCATTAGACATCAACTAATTCCACCACTGACTGCACATGGGCAAAATAGTCTAACCCCTTCACTACAGGGATGCCACTTTTAATATTTTATTTGACTAAAGCCAGACAATTTTACTCAGCACAAGGGCTAAAAACATAAGAAGGTATGGTAAAGTCTGTCTGAGAATGATGAGTGATTCTGTATCCCAATCGACTTGTAAAATCAAGATAGCCAGTGATTAAAAAATAAATAAATAAATTGTACAGTAGAACGTCGATTTAAAGCGAATCGATTTAAAATTATTGATTTAAAGCGACACCAACAATTAAGGACACCGTATCAATTTAAAGCGAATCTTTCCTAATTTACGCAAGTCAAATCTGGCGCGTCATATGGAAATACAGTACACACTATTTTAAGTTTCGCACCTAATGTTTTCCACCAGACACGCTGACGCTCTAGTGAACGGACATATGTGACACTATCTCCTCCTACCACGTGCATCAACCATCGCCACTATGTCCAAGAGGCCAGCTACTACATCATTAACTACCCCTAAAGACCAAGAAATCAAGGCAAGCAATTACACTGGAGCAGAAAAACAAGGTGCTGGAAGCACTGCAGCGTGGAAGTGGTGCTTTAAGAGTGGGGCGCCAATTTGAACTGTCGGAGAGCTCTGTCCGCACTATCAAGCTCAACGAGAAAAAATAGAGCAGCCTTTTCTTCACCAGATGTTGCCAAGGGTAAACTCCACCTGAAATCTGCTATGTATGTTGAGATGGAAGATGCACTGAAGTTAAGGGTAAGGACATGCAGTGCCAAAAACTTCCTCTCACTGGCCCCATGCTGCAAAACCAAGCCTAAAAATACAGTCTCGGATACTTGAAAAGGAAGGGAAGTCCATCAAAGACAGCAAGTACAGGCTGGCTGTACAAATTTATTAAAAGGACGGGGCTACGGAATGTGACACTTTCAGGTGAAGCTGCATCTGCCGACGCGGAGGCAGCCGAGGATATGAAGAAAGTTATGAAGGATATAGTGTTAGAAAATGGTTAGTCTCCATGGTAAGTGTGGAATTGTGATGAAACTGGACTGTATTGGAAAAGAATGCCCAAGAAAACCTATCTAATGAAGAGGGAAGAAAAGGCACCAGGGTTCAAGGTCTGCAAGGACAGACTGACGATTCTCCTCATGGCAAACGCATCAGGCACTGCATGAATGAAGTCACTCGTCATCCACCACTCAGCTAGACCTTGTGCTTTGAAAAATGTGCTCATCCCAAAACTTCCTGTAATTTGGTGATCAAACATGAAGGAGTGGATGACTTCTGATATTTTTGATGAGTGGTACATCAGCCATGCCACCCCACACAACAAAAAATTAAAACAATAACTGAACCTTAGCAACAAGGCCTTGGTTTTCACAGACAATGCATCTTGCCACTCCAAACATCTGTGCAGTATGAATAAGGATGTGCAGTATGAATAAGGACCTTCTTTCCTCTAAACATGACTTCACTTATTCAGCCACTAGATCAATGTGTTATTGCCTTGTTCAAGAGATATTATCTCAAATTTACCATGAAGCAAATGGCTAAAGCTATGAACAAAGACAACAATATGACTGCAACAACATTTTGGAAGAGCTACACCATGGCTAACATCGCACTTACGTGGAGAAGTGTGCCAGACACTGCACTAAATGGAGTGTGGCGTAATCTGTGGCCTCAGGTAGTCCATGATTTCAAGGGCTCTCATGAAGTACGGGACATAAAAGACATTCTGAAGCTCGTTAAGGAAGTGATTCAGGATTTCAAGAAATCCAAGAAGAGGATGTGAATGAACTGCTTGTCAGCATGGAGGATCCTCTCACTTCTGAAGAAGTGTTGGAGATGGTGGAGATGGCAAAGAAGAGGAAGCAACAGATAAGCCCCAAACAGTGAGGAAGGAACTAACAATTCCTAAGCTGAGGGAGTTCATACAGCATGTCACTTCTGACACCCATTCTGCACTGCAACATGACCCTGATATGGAATGCAGTATGCAAGTGGTGGAGGCGTTGAATTGGGCTGCATCAACGTACTCTCAGCTGCTAGATCAGATGGTTATGGCCCAGCAACAGAAGAAAATCACATTATTCTTCCGTTCATTATCCTCATCAGGTGAGTTTGTTATGAAACTGTGTGTTATGAAACAGTGTTTATTGCTTGGAAAAATAGATATTAAATTTTGAGTGTACGATATGTAATAATTATGTGGCAGAAATTCAATAATTTAATGAATATTTTTCATTCCTTCAGCTCCTGGGGTAGCTGGCCCATCTACATCTGGCCAGAGACGGCTGTCATCCAGTGCTTCCCGTGTGTCAGATGCATCCACAGTCACACCACTAGACAGTGATGTGGATGATGAGCTGGTCAAGTTGGGTTCTGCATCTTCAGAGGATGAATTGCGTAACTAAAGTTGAGTGAAAATCTATTTTTGATAGCATATAGTAATTAAAACTAAGTTGAGAGGAAAGTGAAAGCGCTTGGTTAGTGGTAGGGATGGAGTGAGGCAGACGAGTGCTGGGTGGTGCGCGGCGGCAGTGCGACCACCCTCTCACATTAGCTGATCGCTAGTAAGCAGACCATTTTGCATCCCTTTATTTTATCTGTATTGATTTATGAGTGTTTGTTTTACCACAAAACTACAAAAAACAATATTTTGTTTATTCTAAGAGATGGTCTGGGGTGCATCTGGGTAGACTCAGTTGAAGCAGGGGTAGGGCCAGTGACGCGAGGCAGCAGACAGTACAGTACAGTGCAGTACCACACAGTAACAGTACCCTCCAGCTCTCAAGTCTACTGCAGGGAGTGCTTGCTGCATATATATCATTACGCCATATATTTTTCTCATATTTATTAGTGAATAAAAGTCTTTTTAGTATTTTGTGTTTTTCTCAAGTACCAAACTAAATTATTCTATTGAAACAGCACTTCGATTTAGTGCGAATTCGGTTTAAAGCGACCTCTCTTGGAACGTATCTCGTGTTATACGACGTTCTACTGTAGCAGACACGGCAAAATACGAGGGTTCAGATGGTACCTTTAACCAAGAGAAATGAGCAAACTGTGCAGCAACTTTTTCAGCATTCCTTGCTTCATGCATAAAATCCAGCTCCTTTGGTAAATTCTTCTTCATCTCCTCCACTAACCATTCAAATCTGAAGTCAGGGAAAATATGTGACACCATTTTCACAAGCAGCTGTAAACAAACAGATAAAATGTATCAACAAATTGTCTGGATATAATATATACAGTACTGTATATATAATTATAATGTACTGTACCTAAACAAATTTATTAAAAAAAATTTATATACCCCTGTATATATATATATATATATATATATATATATATATATATATATATATATATATATATATATATATATATATATATATATATATATATATATATATATATATATATATATATATATATATCAAATTTAAAAAAAGCCCTGTAAGCAAGCACAAATAAACATGTAAATACCATACAATAATATGGTAAATAAAAGTCTTGTTATGGAATGATATTCAACCTGAGATAACACCACAGAAGCTTTACTAGATTATAGAAAAACACATAAATCATTACACGAAGGGAGACAGTCAACTTGCTGACCACTTTTCACTTCCCAAAGCCCAATGTAATACATTGACCTAACAGAGTTTACCTCACCAATGGACGAGTTGACGGTTCTGAGTAAACACAAGAAATACACTCTGCCACGTTCGTAGTGATACGGTATACCGTATATAATTTGTAATAAAAGTTTAAAGTCCTGCAATAATAGTCGAAATGTTTATTTCTCTTGAAACAGAGCTGCCATTTGCAATGACGTCACTAGTTTCAAACTCACAGCTGCAGTCGTAGAAAGGATAACCTTTTCAGACCCCAAATGCCATGTTCAGGTAAGTTTTAAGGGTGTCTTTTATGGTCTATGTCATGGATATTTCGCAAGTGAAGAAATGTGCCGTCAAGAGCAGCTTCAAACATAGGTAAGATGGATATATGAGCGATAAGGGTTGGGTGTAAATGGGACTGCCCAGTATGGGCCAATAGGCCCGCTGCAGTTTCCTCCATTCTTATGTTCTTTTGGACATAAAAAACTTGCATGTTCACACCAGCTAAGCTGTCATGTACTCTTACCTGGTAGACTTTTTTTTTTTTTCCAGTGCATTTACAGGGTATATCAGTACTAGATGGAGATACGAGTAAATTTAGAAGTAATGACATTGTCTGGATTTTGTTTCGAGATTTCCTAATGCTAGGTAAACATGACATCATAATGCTGTTATTGTTTTGACGATTCACTAATGAACCACTGGGATATTTCATCATTTATATTAATTAATGGGTAAAATTTTATTCTAACTACCACAAGTATTTTGATGTTTAGATTCGAGATAGACTATATTGGGTAAATTTTAAGTGTTGGTCATTCCTGTACTTAGACATGCAGACGATGTTTTTTCTGGTGGTTTGCGATGTGTTATGAACGATTTAGAACTTCATTTCTCTCAGAAATCACAATTTTTTTTATTAATATTGGGGATTAGTCCACCCGGGCACAGGTCACTGACCCACATCGGGACCTGGGGGGCGGAAATGTAATAATAATATTAAAGAACCATAAAGAAATACAAAAATTAAAAAAAAAGATCAAGATTGAGAAACAATATATGTATGTTGTGTTGTCAAAGTAAGAGAAACAATTGAGACCCTGCAATTGTGTGTAAATGAGGAAGAAAGTCAGATCAGCAACCTGAGACTTGGTCACAATTACTACCCCCCATTACCGATGTATGTTAAGCTAACCTTATAACTCATCATACACTAACTTAACCTATGATCTATATTTTCTTATGCAGTCGAAAAAAAATTGTGACAGAAATCCTGTAGAGATAATGGGTCTTATTGTTAGAATCTTAAGGTTCCCCAGATGACCAAAACCAAAATAATACCAATATTATTTGGATTGTTTGTACTATGAAATTTGTTGTATGGGCAGCTAATATCTATTGAATTAGTTCATGTGCTTAGTAATATTTATATATTTAAAATAGTATTACCGTGTTGCACAGTAAAGCACAATTAATTATCTAATATTTATTTACAGAGCCGATCAGCTGAGAAGGTTGGACAACTACAGCTGGCTGCCTCCCGCCCCAACCAGTGACGACACAACCAATCAGAGCTTTTCGCAGTCACGTGACTTTTTAGCAATTTTAACCAATATTTTTTACAATTTTGAGCCCAATTTATTTCCAAATATCATTACCATTGTGAATTTAAGCATTTTCTTTACCCATTGACCTGCCATCATACGAAAAAATTGCAACCGTCAACTCGTCCATTGTGTAAATATGTATGGTAATGAAACTTTAAAAGTAATATTTACTGGGTCAGTTGGCATTCATCATATCAACAAACAGAATTTTCACACTTGGGTGTTTCTGCCCTTTCCAGGACTCTGAGGTCTATTTGTGCTTGACATACATGCTCACAATTTCATAATGCTTCTCCAACAAAACTTTCTTGCCTTCTGCCAGATAAACAATATTTGTTCAATTATGCATGTATGCTTCAAGCTGTACATCAGAAACCTGAAACTATGTGCCTGTATTCCTTATTGCCATTAGGCTGACATATAAATTAATAAAAGAAAATGAGGGGAATATTTCCTATAAATTTTCATTAATTTCTAACAAAAGCTGTACTGAAGAAGTGAATACATAAAGTTCACGAAAATCAGATGATGTGCCATCACATGTGCTCTTCTGGTCCTTAATCATGAGCCATTTTCTATACATTCAATGTAAAAATAAACAAAAATAAAATAATGTACCAATCAAGAATATGTATTATGAATGTGTATGTCATTAAAGGACTTTTACTCTCACACTCAGTATCAGGTAAAATGACTCACCTCCATTCCCTTCATGTCAACCTTAGAGTGAGCCTTGACACTTCGGTGCTGCACCTTCACAGCTACTTCCCGCCCATCATGAAGCTTTGCACGATGGACTTGTGCAAGGGATGCTGCGCCCAAAGGCTCTGGTTCAAATTCTAAAAATAATTCTTTGGGCTGTGGAGAGAATAAGCAAACTATATAAATGTTCTAGTTAGAAATAGTCTTGATCTAAACTGTTTTGCATTACCCAATAAAATGTAAATGACGGGAAGGATGTGAAATCCCTATTATAATACAGCATAGAATGAATGACTCATGAATATGTCTGCTAAGCATTCAGGCTTGAGACTCAAGGGAGATCTTGTATAAAGTGAATAGTTGGGGCTAACCTGTAGGTCACCCTAAGTCTCCGTCAGCAACCTTAATCCTTAAAATAGGGTTTGAAAAGGTAAAGTTGCCTATCAGGGACGGGAGCTAAAAAGTTAAAGGATAATACTGAATAGTTGTGAAATTGCTGCGGCAAAAGGCATAATTAACCTTAAAACCATTCCAACTTTCATGGAAAGTATATATTTCTGTTGTTTTTATGTACTATTTACATAGTTTAATAGTTGTTGTCTTTAACACTCTTGGGGGGTTTCATATGCGAAGTACTTGAATGAATAAAAGATCAAAAGTGAGAAACACGACCTAGACCTAAGAATTATTATTATTATTACAGGTATTATAATTACCGGTATTATTATATTTTAGCCCCCAGGCCCCAATGTGGGTTGGTAAAATTGCATAACAGTGGCATCACATTTTTTATTACAAAAAGTATTTTTTCATAGGTTTTTGGTTTAAGTACAATTCAACTTAAGAACGTCTCTAGGAACAGAACTCGTACGTAACCTGGGGACTGTCTGTATACTGAATGAGGTTCTACTCTTCATGTAGAAACAAAGTAAAAATCTAGGGTTATGGTCAGGAAACCCAGGACAAAGGAGCTCACTAGTAAGGGTAGCCTACTGCATGCAATGTATACTGGGTAGCTATCGTTCACCGTAAATGACCCACAGATATGCATGAATTTTAACCCCTTCAAAAACATTATGCATAAATATTTCGACCCCCTCATTTTTGCATAAAAATTTGATCATAAAAACTTAAGAGTATACTGTCTAAGGTATACATTTTTTCCACAAGCTTTCTCTTATACTAATCAATATTCCATCAAATTTCATAGCATTTCTTTTCCCAAAATGCCTACAAATTCTACAGACTCTCCTGTGTCTGTTACTGTATAATTCATTTGGGTAAAAATATTTTTATGCCCAAAGTAACCCATACAAAACACACAAAAACAACTGTGCTCAACTCGCTTAGGGGGAAGGTTGTTTAGCCACATCCTATATTTCTGTCTTCTAAATTTTGTATCTCAGTTATTTCTGAAAATTCCAAAACATTCTACAGATTTCCCTGCATCTGAGTGTATAATACACAAGGGTAAAAGGAAGTTCTGTGTTTAGTCTAGCACTGCACAAAAAAAAGTCCCTTCTTGTATTGAATGGCTGGGAGAAGGTTGGGACAGGCTGGGGGTAATAAAATCTGGGAGGTCAGTGTTATGTTCATAAATTGGTGACTGCCTGTATAATCTATCACAAATACAAAGAATTTAAAAATACCCATAAAGTACATTATTTTTAAAGCATCCACAAAAAAAATTTCCTGCAGAATATCATAACTGATTTACAGTCATACTGCACAGTATTAGACTAGACAGCAGCAACAGTGCCACACTGACCTTACATTTGAGTTCCTCCTCGATGACCTGGTAGACATCCTCGAGAGAAGACCTGGGAGCGTTGGAATGTAAGACCTTCATTGTGTTAACATACTCTACAGGCAGTAGGTACTCCAGGGACCCCAGATGTTGACCAACCTGCAAGAATTTATAATTAACACTCACAAATTTTTCAGTTCTTTGGTACAATAAATTTGGATTATTTATAGGCATGCACTACAGTACAGTATATGAGATTGATAGTTCTTATCTCTCTCTTTAACCCTGGTACTCCTGACCACGGTCGGAAATCTCAATCCCTCGCAGTCATTGTATGCTTTGTGCCAAAAGACTGCAAGGGATTGAGATTTCTGACCATGGTCAGGAGTACCAGAGGGTTAACTGTATAAAAAGAGATATGAGAGCAATCATAATTATAGGATGAGAGTAAAGAGCTTTTAAGATTTTAATGAAGTTCCTAGGAAAACGTACTTATACCAAGCACAGATCCTCTTCCTTGAATTTTTTAAAACCTGCAGTGATTTATCAAATGGAAATGTTATATGTTTTCTCAAAAGGTTAAATGAAAGGCTTTCATTATATTATGGGCCTTTGAGGCCATTTTGAAGCCATGTGCACTTGATATTAGTAGATATAGAGGACTTCTTACTATATAAAAATGCCTGAGTACAATACTGCATTAAAGAAAAAGTACAGGTTGTACCTCTCTAGTCCGGCAACCTCGGGACCTGACCGGTGCCGGACCATGGAAATTCACCCTTTTCCTGGATAGATAGTGACTTGTGCTTATGCTTGGAAGCACTAGCACCACTTTCTCTGCATCATGGTCTCTTTGAAGACATATTGAAGGGTTAAATGTCGTATAGTAGCTTCTCAAATTTCGCGAGTTTTTAATTCAACGTATTTTATTGGAACACACACACACACAAAAAATAAATAAAAATTTTGACGGCGGAAACTTGAATTTCGACCGGTTTGAACGGCCCGCCAACGTGCAGACGACGTGCCGTGTAAACAGCGTCATTTCTCTTATGTACAAGAGATTCATTATTGTTTATTACTGAATGTCTTTTTTATTGAATTAATGTTTATGTGTGCAAAATGAGCAATACAATTCATTAATAATACGTAGAATATTAAAACACACGAGGAAATGACACAGCATTGTTTTCGTTGATTACAAAACCAGTGACTGACTGGTTCTACATATAAAACTGAAGAAAATAGACCTTGGTTGTAGCTGTAGTAAAATTAATATGGTTATTTTAAGTAATGTTATTTAATGTTAATAAATGGAACAATAGAAGTAGCTAACGATAATGGTAAAGAAAAAAGAGATCGCGTATGTAAGTGCACACACGTGAAAACATATAGTCATTACTTTACATAAGAATATGAAACCAACACTTATTTACTGTTCATATATATTTTAATTAATGTTTCTGAATTTGTTTTTATTGAATTAATGTTTGTGTGTGCAAAATTAACAATACAATCTATTAATAATACGTGGAATATGAAAACACACGATGAGACGAGACGGCTGCCGGCATTGTTTATGGTAAAGCTTACAAAACCAGTGACTGATTGGTTCTGCATATAAAACTGAAGAAAATAAGACCCTGATTGTAGCTGTAGTAAAATTAATGTAAAAAAATTAATATGGTTGTTTGAAGTACCTGTGACGTTATTTAATGTTAATAAATGGAACAATATAAGTAGCTAACCATTAATGGTAAAAAAAAAAGTGAGACTGCGTGTATGTAAGTGCGCACATGTGAAAACATATCGTCATTACTCTACCTAAGAATATGAAAGCAACAATTATTGTTTGCTCATATATATTGAAGGGTTAAATGTTGTACTCTGTATAGACAAGCAGAGAGAGAGAGAGAGAGAGAGCAGCCGAACTGCCAGATGTAAAAAAACCTTAATTTCCCGCGGCTTTGTTTTTTTTTATGGGGATTAGCCCACCCGGGTATAGGTCACTGACCCACATTGGGGCCTGAGGGGCAAAAATTTAATACTCCTGTAATAATAATAATAAATCAGATAAAAAAAAAAAAAAAGCTACCTATCTACCTATTGGACAAACTAAAATCGTTCCGGACCACGGGAGTTTCCGGACCACAGAATGCCGGACTAGAGAGGTACAACCTGTATAGGAATTTTCTGATGAAAACAGGGGCCTGGACCTCTCCTGGAACTGCCCTGTTGATGGAATTATTCAGTGTACAATACATGTACAATCAAATGTAAGAATGTTGCGCAAGGAAAAATAGGTTACATCATACTCCATCATTGCAGAAATAAACTTTGTAAACTCAAAGTTTTATAAAAATTAAATTACTGTAGTCAGAACACAATAAAATGAACATCTTACCATTCCATTTTTCAAATTTATTAGCAATAGTCAGGGCTGAATTAAGAGCTGTGGGGGCTCTGGGCAAACAACTGGTGGAGGTCCCTGCCATCCTTTTTTTTTTTTTTACAGTATTATAACACCAGTCATAACTGCATAATATTTTTGTTTTAACTAAGGGACTCGTATAGTGTACATGAAAATACTGGTTCATTAGAAAAGTAAAAAAATAAACACATGCAATTGTATTCCTGGACAGTAATTTTACTAAGGGTCTATGGCATGACATACAAGACTGCCAGGACATGACAAAACCAATAACAATTTATGTACATAATTTTTGGCCCTCACTTTCTCTCCCATTTCTATGGAAAGAACATTTGACCCATTCGTGAGAGATACTGTACACACATTACCATCATCAATGTGCAGTGTGATTAGGACCATCTACTGGAAGTCTGTCTGGGGAAGGTGACTTAATTTTCTCTATATCATGATTATATTACAAATATCAGTCAACCACAACTTTTTGCTCTGACGGTGCAAGGTTGACAACTTTGTTGGATCCTACTTTGTTTTGGTGTTCACAAACAAATCAACTGTGAAATTGGTTGTTAGTTAGGTTATTCTGATTCAGCTCATAAGTTCTGAGCAGTGAGTATACATTATATCCATTACCTTGATAAACTGTAAAAGCGCACTTACATACTACAGTATTATAATTTTTGGAAAAAAGACATTTTTTTTTCAAGTTACTGTCATAAAGTTCTCGTCACACATTAATGAAATAATTGTAAGTACAATATACCCTTACAATTCGCTGATTTTTTATTCATGGCCTTCCATTATTCGCAGATGAAACCCTGGATATACCCAAGAATGTCTGCAGGTAGTTTTAAAGTACATGGCATTGTCACAGCCAGGACGGGGAGACCATGAGTTTTATGGTGTCCTGCAAGATGTCTCTCTTGTCCCAGGTGGCTGGGCCGTGTGCGCTCACTCTGCCACAGTGACAGTCCGGGCTTAAATATATGTCCGTGTCGCGCCTGTGCTACTCTGCCCTCTTAACAACTGTGCTCCTTGTGAGGATTCCCAAATGCTCTCAACCACCTTCTTCCAGCCACAGGAAGGTGCCCAAACAAGTACAGAGAGAAGAGAAGGTCAAGTATTTCTCCCAAATATACGGCTGGCTCTGTTTGGCAACGGGAGCAGGTAAGGGGAGTGAGTGACTGCTAGTTAGCGCATCATCTGCAGTTGTAACTCTCCTCACTCCCTGCCATATTTCACTGGATTTACTGTTATTATTAGTGTTTACTGATGTAATAGTGTTTAATAGTGATTAATCATGGCATTGTAGCTAGGTCAGCTATCACTATAACCACCAGGCTACTGGGCCAAGCTGTGAGGTATTATGGTTATTTTCAACTCGTATTTTTGGGTAGAGATAAGTAACTTTCTTCATTTATTTTTACTCAGTTACATGCACACAACATCCTACTTACATATTGTGAAAAAAGTACAGTATTACACCGCAATTACCGACACCCTTCATGTTGGGTTTGCTAGATGCCTACGAAAGAAATTTTGTAATTTTGAACTATGTATCAACCCAGCAAGTGCTCAAATGCCATTCGTTTTAGAAAGTAATATTTATGAGGAAAATTGCATTATGGCAACCCAACCAACTCAACTTTAACCCTCGCAGCCTCGGAGCCCGAGACACATACATGCATGAAAACTTACGCTCAGCCTCGGAGGTTTTTGCCAAAAAATCTTTGAAATGGTTTTTAATTTTTTTAAATAGCCCCAGTTCACTGCATGGAATTGTTTTATTAATTGTAGTGGGGTCTCTTCTAGCATAAAATTGTCTGAAAAATTGTATGAAACCATAAAAGAATTTAAATTCTTGAAATTTAAGCCACTTTTCATGAGAATAATTTGAAAAGGTAGGAAAATGTTTGTAACATCTTGATTTCCATTCACATTTTCCTTGTATTATGGTGTTCATTGAGAAGTACTACTGTATATACAAAATAAAGAACAAAGCATGTAGAATATCTTGGTATAAGGAAAAATAATATAATACAAAAACTCATGGAATACCTGTAATTAAAGGGCCGAGCGGCGCACCCTCCTCTAGCTCTAAAGGCCAGAGAGAGGTTCTAGGACAACTGCCCCTATGGGACAATTGCCCGAGAGAATCTTCTGCACAGCTGACCAAAGATCTGGCCTGATTTAACCGAACCTAACCTAACTTTAACCTCACCAAACTCCTAACCTAACTTTAGCCTAACCTACCTTTAATTTGACCTAACCAAACCTAACTTTAAGTTAACCTAACCTAAATTAAACTTAATCTAACCTAACCAATTTTTCAATATTAAATATGACTGCTCCACATTTTTTTTCACTTAACCACAATTTTTTATCAAACTTTTTCTAATTACAGATTTGAAGGGTTAATTTTTTTTTTGTGAGCTGTACATTTTGTGTACTGTATATAATTATTACTACATATAGAACATGAAAATAAAGCATTGATTCTTAGTGTTATTTCTCCTCTCTATTCAATTAGTTCCATGTTTTGTGTCAATGGGGTGGGAATTGTCCACGGGGGGGGGGGCCCAAGTGTCCAGGGGGGGGGGGGGCAAGTGTCCGGGGAGAGGGCAGTTGTCCCCTGATACCCAGACACACTGGCTTCATGCTGCACTGCCATGCACAAGATGACCAAGACCATCTCAGGGAAGGTGATAAGGCCCACACAAAGAAAACGACGTCTGTCAAATGACGTCCAAAGTTCAGACAGTTTCACTGCATAATTTGAGTTATTTTAAAATATAGCCCAATGGACGTAGCATCCAATGGGCTGAGCGTAAAATTGTTTTGCCTTTTATGTTCAACGCCACAATGGTGTCGTGCGAGGCCGAGAGGGTTAATAACAAAGCATGGAGTTGACTTGAGGGTAGACTCTCGCATTTTGTCTACATTTTGTTGTCCTAAGGGCAAACACAGAGGGAATACTCTGTATACATTTCTTTGTACATGAGTAAATGTACCCCTGTCAGCAAATGATATTCACGGTTTTGGCAATTCGTGGCCATTTTGAGACCCAAACCCCCACGAGCTTTAAGGGCATACTGTATTAAAGCATGACAGTGAGTAATGACTTTCAAATTCACACATACAGATGGTGTAGGCCCACATGTGGTGGAGATCAGTTGCACCATGTGTCCCCCCTTAAATCTGGCCCTGGCCTTAGTAGTAAAGTACAAGCTCCTTTTGGTAAAGAATAAAAATGTTTCAGGTCAATAAAGTGAGGTCAGCCACTTACCTTCACAAAGGCCCCACCATTTGTACAGCATAAATCTAGTAACTCCCTAGCAGAATGCAAATGAGTCTGAAATGGTAATATCAAAATATTAGAATACAATAGTACTGTATATATACTACTGTAACTGTAAACAGAGCAAAATAAAAAAGTTGATCTGAAATACTGTATACAGACAACTATGTATACAGGAATGCTCTATATTTATGGCAACTGTGAATACACAACTTATACATCTGCAATGTAAATGATCTAAATGTCAATAACATTATGCTGTCATGATATTCCTCTCATTATTTCATACATAACTTACATATTGTATACACATTGTAAAACCGGCATGACAAGGTCTCATTAGACTGTCACTTGTTAAGAGCAGTACAGTATGAAAGTAGAATTCATGTACAGTACACTGCAATACTGTATACAGAAATCTGGCACCTTTTATGTATAAACAAACCTATTTGCAGAAGAAAAACAATATGCCTTTGTATCCACAAACTTGTTAAATATATATCTTAAACATCAGCTATACTGTACAGTACTATATATTGTACAGGTACACTCACGCGCCATAGTTTCGTGCACCCTATACCCCTACTCCTGGCTTGAGGGAAGTCATAGTCAGGGCTTGTATAGTGATGTTAAGTACAATGCAGTGAAACTTCGAGCTACCACATTGCACAACTGAACGATAGAGGGTGATGGGGGTGAGTGAAAAAGGGGGAGGGCGCTCGGTATGAAGCCAAGGCTCGACTTCCATTGAGTCAGAATGCGGGTAGAGGTGAGTCGAAACTATGGCACGTGAGTGTGTCTATTTTGAGGTTCCTGGGGGGTTGAGGTGGTCAACATATGCCATTCGAATAACTAAAGATATATACAGTGGTCCCTCGGTTAACGAACGGTTCGATTGACGATATTTCGGTTAACGAATTACCTCCCATAAGGATCTTCAATTCGGTTAACGAACAAAACTTCAATTAAGGAAATCCTTACGAAAAACACGTTTTGTTGTGAGCATCAGCTGATCAGCTGATGGGCTAGTCTGCCAATTCAGTAATCTGTTCTATGTTTACATTCGTTTCCAGTGGAGTAAATATCAAGAAAGTTGTGCTCTTTAATATTTTTGCATTTTTTATATTAAAATTATTAGTCATTTTAAAAGTTAGTTAACATATTGATAATATATGCAGTACAGGGAACTAGTTTTTTGTGCGCCCATCAGCCGCTTGACTCAACCACCAGGCATCAGTTTGGCTTTGTTGACAGTGGAGTGAACATTGATTTTGTTGGGGTCTTGAATATTTTTGCATTTTTACATTAAAATTATTGGTCATTCTGAAATTTAGTTCACATATTGATAATATATAATGCAGTGCATTGTTGATTTAAATAAAATAATCTTGAATTACACCTAGTGAACTTAAAATTTTATTGGTGAAATTACTGCTTCAAGCATGGGCCCCCTGAAAGGTGATTTCTTCTCCATCCCCACTTCCTTCTCTTCTCCCTTCTCCTCCACCCCTACTTCTAATTCCCATCATCATCATCAACCAGGAACCTTCTACATACACACCTCAAAGTAATTGTACTTTACTGCATTTTTTTTTTTACTTTGTATGTACTTTTCTGTGAGCTGGAACTAATTACCCAATATCCCATTGAAACAATGGATTCGGTTAACGAAATTTTCGGTTAACGAACGACTCTGTGGAACGAATTGTGATCGTTAACCGAAAGACCACTGTACGGGTAATTAACTTTGTTTGGGAAAACTTGACATCCATCATCTCAGCGGAGCTTCATATAGTATTGCCATAAAAACGTCATCCTATTTTAAGCCGTGCATGATCTGTAGTCAGTTGGCGAGTAACGGGAAAGGTACATCTGTATTATTTAGATTTTGTAAGCAAAAATATCATGAATTTATTTAATCTGTAAAAATGCACGAGGTTTCACAGTTTCATGTTTTTTGTTCATAGAAATAATGAATTTTCTCGTAAACACGTGAGCTTTGATGGTTTTGATTATTAATCCTATAATTATCTAGAGTTCTATACGTCCATATGGAACTATTGAAAATTTTTGTTCTTTGGGTATGGGGTACAGGGTTGACCAAAGGGAGGCGCAGTGCCAAAAAGGTTAGTAACCACTGTGATAGACATTGGGAAATGTGGGTACCTGCCTTGTATAGTTTAACGTAAGTACCCTGTAATGCAATGAGTACCGGTATTTATTTTGGTGTAATTATATGATGTTCAGTTACCAAATGTAGTAGGATCAGTACAGTAAGTCCTCACTTAACGTTATCCCAGACAACGTTGTTTTGTTATAAAGTTGCTAGTCTTTAGATAACCATGATTCCAACAACGTTGTTTTACGGCCCGACCGATTTGTTATAACGTTGTCACCCAACATGGACTACTTTGTATGGCGTGCATCCCTCTCTCATCTTGGTGCACTGCGCTCTCTCACAGAGCATCACAGCATCCCCAAGCGTTTTCTCCCCAGTCTTTGTTAAGCTTCCACAACGTACATGCATGCTTAAGTGTTTTTGCTATAAATACGTACTGTACTGTAACCATTCGAAATGGCTCCCAAGCGCCCATCAAGTGTTAGTGATGCTAGTTTTGTGAAGAAACAATGCAAGACCATTAGCCTTGCTACAAAAATGGAGGTTTTAAACCGTTTTGAGAAAGGTGAATGTGCTGTGGACATTGGTGTAGCATGAGGCCTAACCCTCCAAAACAGTGCATACTATCCGGACCAGCACAGACAAGATTAAGGCTAGTGCTGGAAGTGGTACTTCTATGAGTGCAACAATGACAAGTTATGCTCAAAGTTCTGTGAATTTCTTTAAAAATTACATTGAATTTATATACTGTATACTGTAGTGTATTTTATGGGGCAAAGGGAGGCTGGGGAACGTAACTAGCGTATTTTATCTATTTCTTATGGGGAAAATTTATTCCGTTAACGTTGTGTTTTACAAGAACATAACCATGACGTTAAGCGAGGACTTCCTGTATACCACACAGTCAAGCATATCAACTTTCCCGGGACATCATGAGTTGGGTGTAGCATCTCAGAAGTCATCAGACCCATCCTGGCAGATACTTTCTTGAGATACTGTACATAAACCTATTCCAGAAAGTGGTCCTCAACAAAGACATTCCTCCCCTCCCTGTTCATCATTATTTTAATGATCGACAATCATCAGAATTTAAACTACTGAGCTATTTTACAAAGTACAGTACTGTATTGCATAGTATTTCAATGCTTATCATCAACAGCCAAAACAATACATTTGCAAATACAGTACAGTCAACCCTCACATTACGCGGTCCCGCATTCCGCGGTTCACCGTTAACGCGGTGCCCTGCCGGAACCTAACATGCTCACATTCCGCGGTGCGTGTACCCCATTACGCGGAGAGCGGCTGGCAAGCCGCGCCATTTTTGGATCCAAACCTCCCGCCATCCGCCATGTTGTGTAAGAGGCTTGAAAATGGTGCGCACAAGGTCGCCCAGTCATCAAAACATTACCAGTTCTTCACCCGCCACCCACTACAGCCGGCCCAAGTCAGTGATAGTGATAATTATAGTGAGGGTATGGACTTATATGGACTTTGAGGGGTTTGACAAAGAGGCCCTGCAAGCCTCTGTGGTGGATAGTGATACAATTGATACAAGTGATACAGGTGAGGGCCAATAATCTGCCCTCTGCCTCGGAACCAACCGCCCATCCCCGTGTGCCCAGCCATCTTTTCTACTAATGTAAGTGTTAAAAAACCTAATATTATTGATATTTCTCTTAATTATTAATTGTGTGTGCATGCCATCATAAAGTTAAAATAATATTTTTACTACAACATAGTTGTGTGTCGTCAAAAAGTGGAGTTTGGGGGTCGGCCTGGACTCTATTTCAATTAATCCCATATGTTATGTTATTCACTTTACGCGTTCCTCACTTTCCGCGGTACCCTCCGGGTTACATTAACCGCGTAAAGTGAGGGTTAACTGTACATTGTATTTTCCTTCCTCTCATTTTTACTGCCTCACACTTCATTACAGTGAAACTCCCTCCCAAGACATCTTCCCTTCGTGTAACCTGCAGTTCTTTATGTACATATAGGTCATGCTACTTACCTGCGATTTCATCTCTTTATAGTTGTCAGATTCCGGAGTGATGGAGCCAGAGTATAATGCTGATCGATACTCGGTGATGATTTTTGTTACCTGGGGCATAAATAATTTTTTGTTTTTTACATTTCTAGATACAATGATAACATTCAATAAACGATATTTTACTTACTTTATGTCAAGCACAGGGATATGCTGTAAAATTCATATAAAATAAATAGTGTTTCCTATTAATGTTAATTTCTAAAAGTTTACATCTACTATATTTTAGAAAATACCAAGGAAATAAGTTTTGTCTGATCAATTACTCTACAATATTACATTATCACTTAGAACCTAATTATACCTATAACACTATTTCACAAACCGCAACTGCCGCTCGACCAAATCTAAGAGCTCCAATTGCTGCTGTTTCTAGCTCATCAATGTTGTATGTTATTGATGCTCCTCCAACACCCAGCAGACCCAGTCGTAGCAGCATGCGATGTGCCATTCTGTTAAAATCATTAGAAAATTATGTTAATGATGTTTTTGTCATTTGTATAGCAAAAATAGAGGACTAGAGCATAAAACCCTAATTTATAGCTATGATTATGAATGGAGTGACCTGTACAACTCTGACAATAAAATAAACTTGGAAAAGGCGGTCATTGGTGGAGGCTCTGACATATCTAGCGGCAGGTTACACTTGCCTCCTTAATAACTGCACAGCCCACCTGCACTGTCTAGCTACTTTACATTGCTTGTATATCTGCATGGTCTTTGTACTCATATATTGTACTGTATGCTTGCACTATCTTTAAACATGTTGAACCAATTGTAAACTTGTAAGCCAATTTTACAGAATAAATATCTACTGTATCTACTTCACACTACGACTACTGTATCATTAATTCAGAAATGTCTGCCGATATCCAGGTACGTATATACAGTTTCCTCCATTCTTATGTTTTTATGTTCTTAATCAGTTGTGCTTCCCTTAAATGCTTTTATTTTATTTAACTTTTATCCTCTTCGCCACTGATCGGCTTGTTCGCCGTTTGGTCGGTCGGTCACATCTCTGTTACGCACTGCTGGCAAGTATTGGGCATGCATTGGCTCTTGAATATATTGGAACCTGCTCCAGTGTTGGTCAAGTCTGGCCTTAGTGCCGTCACAACAATCTCTGGCAGATTGTTCCAAGAGTTCACAATTTTCACTCCAAAAAAGTTTGCCCTCACAGTTTTCTGGACTTGGAGCTTCTTCAACCTTGAACCGTGACCCCTTGTGGGGCAGACATCCACCAGCTCCACTGCTGGAGACAGCTGGCAACTCAAGGCCGTTTGTTTACTATAGTACGTAGTATAATATAATACGAAACAACAAAGCCCAACCATTAAATTAAGCAACGGGGAACTTAGTAACCAATCACAGATTAGTTAAAAACTTTGGGGCACGCCATGTCCGAAAGTACAATACCTTAGTTAGAAGTGGAAGGACCAGGGATACGTAAGAATTGGATAGAATGATCGTCTTTCTCATAAAACTCGGCATAAACTTAAAATAATCGTAGGAGCACAAATGACAACCAACCCCCACCACAGCCATTAAGAGACTGGTCAATGAAATTACCTAGACAGCTCCCTTTGAAAAAAATCAAATGTGATTGGTCGAAAAAATTAGCGTCACGATACCTATACGTACAGTGGGGTATGCTATAACGAACGGATCCTACTACGAATATTCCTATAACGAACGGTTTTACCTATAAAATTGAGAATGCCATAACGAACGAAACTCCTACAACGAACATAATTTAATTTTTTTTTTTTTTCTAATTTATTGTTTTATTATTACAAATATTAATGATATTCTTTATTTCAGGGGTTTAGATGCATATTTATGCACTTTTTTACAATTTTTACAATTAAATATTATATTTTTCAGTGTTAAGTGGTTGTATTTGGGGGCCTGGAACGGATTAATCCTATAACAAACGAATGCTATAACGAACAAGGTTCTAGAACCAATTAGATTCGTTATAGTATACCCCACTGTACATCATTGGTCATGACTGGATGACATCAGTCAATATTGTGCTTGCATGATGCACAGATAACATCTAACATAAGAACATAAGAAAATAAGGAGTCTGCAATAGGCCGGTTGGCCTGTGCATGGCAGCTCCTGTCGAGAGCTACTACCACTCTCTATCATTCATGAATCTATCTAGCCTCCTTTTAAAACTTTCCAGAGTTCCAGCACTTACTACAAAGTTGCTAAGCTTGTTCCACTCGTCTACCACCCTATTTGTGAACCAGTTCCTTCCTATCTCCCTCCTAAACCTAAACTTATCCAACTTAAATCCGTTGCTACAAGTCCTGTCCTGCTTGGATATTATAAGAACTTAATCTATATCCCCTTTATTGATTCCTTTCACCCACTTAAATACTTCTATCATATCTCCCCGCACTCTTCGTCTTTCTAGGGAATGCAAGTTTAATTCTTTTAACCTATCTTAATATGGAAGGTTTCTAAGTCCCGGAATCATTTTTGTCATTCTTCGCTGCACCGACTCCAGTGAATTGATATCCATTCTATAATAAGGGCACCAGAACTGAACCGCATAATCGAGGTGCGGCCTGACTAGCGCAGGCTAGTCAGGTAAATAAAACATGGCGACACTTGTGACTGCAAATTTAATAATATCGAAAATTAATATATCGGTTATCCTTAATTTCCAGCCAAAATAGCTTTGAAGAAAAAGATCTTATAGTTGTCTAAACATTACGAAATACATAATTATAACAGCAAGGGAAAGACCGGTGAATAAAGAAAATTTCCTTTTTTTTTTAGCAATCACGGTGTATTACCAAACAACATTATTTGTTCAAAGTGTATTAATCAGTGTACACTGAGTGAAGAGCAACACATTGGCGGTGTCAACAGTTTTCTTCAGCCGAACATTAAGAAATTGAAGAGGTGCAACCCTGGTTTGGTTAGGTTAGGTTAGGTTGGCATTTTATTTGTGATTTACTAAAAAAACTAACTTCTTCCCTTAAGAATGTTGGGGGGGGGGGGGGTTGTTATCTAAAACAAAACAAAACAAAAGTAATTTCCGGCGGAAATGAATAACAAATTCGTTCCAAACTCATCAACTACCATAGGAAAAACAATTTTAATATCCAAAGAAACAACGGTGCTTTACTATAAATTTAACATTTATTTTAGAAATAACCACTTTTTAACAAACTTGCACAAACTACGCCAGTGGGTCAATCATCAATAATTACCTATATACAAGCAATCACCATAAGCTGTCTTGTAAATGAGCTTATAATCACTGGTAAAGTATTAAGTGTGAAGATGTCGCACATATACTTAAGTGACAGTAACTATACACCTGTGACCAGAGCCTCGCTAACATACCTCAACTTCCGGATTTCGTCATAAGTTAGAATTACACAAGACTCAAATTTATGGAAATATTGAGACGAATGGACAATATAACTTAAAAACCAATTCAAGGCATATAGTACACCTTGCACTTACTTTATAAATATATTATCTCCCCTATGAAGGTACCGTGTATGCCCTTTTCAAGCCGGTTAAGTAATGCCCATAGGTGTAGGGTGTGAGGGGGTCACTGGTCGACCCAGCCAACCCCAGGACTAGTGTGGGTACCATCTGTTGTTAGTGTTCACAGCCTTACCTGGTCAGTAGACGAGGCAGTACGGCATTACAGTATAGGCTGGGAATAACAGGTTTTCTTTTGTTTTTAATTAAGTATTTAATATAATTAATTCTGTTATTTTTTTATTAATTTTAAGAAAAATCTGACATATGTATACGTATATATTTTAGGCGCGATATTTAAATGTTGTTAAAGATCCCACGACACATAAAAAGACTGATCTGCTTGTTAGCCGCTTACTGTAGGTGGTCGGTCAAGCCTGTTACACACTGTTGGTAAGTACTGGGTACAATAAATCTCCTTTTTAACCTTGACTGGGTATGTACACTGGCTCCAGAATGTGGATAAAAGTACCTGTATCTGCGCCAGTGATGGTGAAGTCCTGAATGAGCTCACATTCGATGCCGTCACAACACTCTGTTTGAGTGTTTCAAGAGTTTACAACTCTGACTACGAAAAAAATTAGTTTACCGATGCTTTTTGATTGAATTCACTGTTTATCATTGTACACAAACCTTACTGTTTCCGTTTCCTCAACCCTGCATCCCTCCTGCTACCAAATCTGTCATAATCTGAATTTTCCTCAAAGTGGAATAAAAATATATTTAATTTATGCTTAGACTCTTAAAATAGAAAAAAATATTAATTCAATGAAATCATTATACAAAGTAATTTCATATTTGTTGTTCCTCCATGTGTGAGACTTTTTTTTATCCTCTTCGCCACTGATCGGCCCGTTAGCCGCTTGGGCGATCGGTCACGTCTCTGTCACGCACTGTTGGCAAATACTGGGCATGCACCGGCTCCCGAATGTACCTAAACCCGCTCCAGTGTTGGTCAAGTCTTGTCTTGAAAGAGCTCACACTCGGTGCCGTCACAACACTCTCTGGTAGATTGTTCCAAGAGTTTACAACCCTCACTCCGAAAAAGTTTGCCCTCACGGTTTTCTGGACTTGCGGCTTCTTCAATCTTGAGCTGTGACCCCTTGTGGGGTGAGCGTCCGCCAGCTCCAAGTAAGGACACTCAACTGAGTAGTGCCCCCTGAGATGCTTATACACCTCAACTAGGTCCCCCCTTGCCCGTCTGTAGTATAAGCTAGGCAAGTTCAGGCGCTCCAATCTCTCAGGGTAGCTGAGGTGCCGAAGTGCAGGTACCAGTCTGGTGGCCCTCCTTTGAACATTTTCAACCAACTGACAGTCCCTAGCATATCTCGGGGACCAGACGGGGTGACAGTACTCCATATGGGGAAGCACTTCATTCCTGAAGATCGTTACGAGGGACGGACCGTCTATATATCTGAACGACCTTCTTATAAGACCCAATAATTTATTTGCCTGATTTACCTTCTTCTCGCAATGGCCCGAGAACTTCAGCTCATTGTCAACATACACACCTAGGTCCTTCTCACACACAGTCTCAACTAGTGCAGTTTCTTCATCCCGTTGGGACATATGATACGCCTCCTTACTATTAATCACTACACACTACGGTCATGTAGAAAGTCTTCTATCCACGCTAGGACATTTCGCCGAATTCCGTACCCTTCCAGTTTCATTTTCAGCCTTTCGAGGGGTACACTGTCAAAAGCCTTGGCAAAATCTAGGTAAATATTGTCGATATTACCACCCCGCTCCAGAATATGGGTCCAAATATCCAATACCATTGCCATATTTGTATACATTCACTTCCTCATGCTTCCCAGAAATCTCATTATATCTCTTATTTTACTGTCTGCTGTCTCAGGCTTCACCCCACACCAGTGATATATATATATATATATATATATATATATATATATATATATATATATATATATATATATATACACACACACACACGACTTCTGAAATATTTTAAGCAGGCAACCCGCGATCTCTTGTTCTATTAACCGGAATTCTCATTCATTCGCTTTCCTGGCTAACCTTGTTTCATTCATAAAAATATTACATTTCCTGATTAGAACTCATTTGAATTCATCTACCGTATGCACTCCTTGTATATTATCACCACAATGCATAAAATAAGTCATGGATATCAAAAGACACATAGCAAAAATATGGCACATAAAGCAAGGAACCGGAAATGTCAACTCGTATAAAATTAGCTGGTCACATATGGCTCAGAGGAGGGTGAATGAATCAACATTATTAGCCTGTGCTCCCCACCAGCCGAGCCCTGTGCTGGTGGCAGACACAGCAGATTATGTTTTGTAACAGGAAATAACTATGACATAATAAACCCAAGCATCACAAAGTTATCATATGTTGAATTAATTTTATTCAGAAAGATTATCTGATAAACAAGACTTAATATACCTGTAGTTTAAAGTCTTTAAAAGACAAATATTGTTAATTTTAGCAAAATCCTCAACAAAGAGACCCATAACAATGATCATGAAATGGTCAAAATTGGTAAATGGGAATATTAGTGACCAGAGACATTCACCATAAATGAATGGGATAGCAGGACACTTATTAACGATCTTGTGTTATTACATTAAACACATTCTTTTGAATTAAATATATATTACTTGAGCGTTGAATCACATTACCAATCTTTAATTTATAATCTTTAAATAAATACGTCACTCAGACTCGAATTCTTTTGTTTGAGACACACCTTTAGTTAGAAAACTGTAGCGCCAGTCCTCCAAGAGGCGTTTTCATTGGCTCTCTTTCCGCTAAGGGACCAATGAGAACTGAGCATTACCCGTAAATCTAGATAAAGTGCATCGACCCTTACTTCCCGAATGCACCTCACTCGGGTTGAGGCGAGTCTGTTAGTGTGTTGGTCATAATCAATAACTGACGTCTGGGCCTCTGTGGAACATGTTGTCAAAGAATAAGTTCAACCTGAAGCTGCCACCGGGGGCCATCGAGCAGACCAACGACCATGATAACCACACCGGCACCGAGTGAGTCCAAAAAGAGACGAAAACGTCGACACCCTTCCTCCCATCCTCTCCACCAACACCCTTTAACAATTGCTCAATAACCTGTTGGATATTGGGCATGTTTGTTTGTGTAGTGAGTGTTATGGTGAGTGTGTTGATGGTGTATGAGTGTGTGGTGGTGAGTATACCTCTACCATCTTCTATATGTACGCTATAGTTTTGGTTTAGTGGAAAATTATAAATACGTGTCAGCTTAAAGATTGTTCTGGTACCTGTGTGTTATACTGGACGGGGGTGACCCAGAGTGTGACCCAGAGTGCTTGTGTGTTATCTTGAGTGCTTGTATATAATGTTTTATTGAGTACATGATATAATGTGTTATCTTGAGTGCTTGTATATATAATGTTATGTTGAGTGCATGTATATATGATGTCACATTGATTGCGTGTATGTAATGTCTTATATTGAGTGTACCAGGTATGTACGTATATATTTTTGGGTGCAGGACAACTCGTACTCTTTCCAGTGGAACATATCAAGTTGTACCTATTTACCTGGTCAACTCTTACCCAAATATATAAAGTACAGTTGCCTCCATGAATTCGTTTATGGTACACAGGTAGTGAGTTAAAATGTTTATTCATCAGTACAAAGGGGTCCAGCCTAAAATGGCATTAAAATCATGCTGGATCTTAAAAACTGTGCTGTTGTGATATGTTTTTCTTCATATTGATCCCACCACTTGTGAAGTTGGCACTGTCTAGCAGCTAGCCTCTTCTATAGTCTTCTGAACATCAAAGTCTTCAATTGCTGGCCCACTGGTCCCCAGGTAGGGTCGTCCTCTACACTGATGGCTCTGTTGACCCCGCTACAGGTCGGGCCGGGGCTGGTGTCTACATCTTCCGTCCTGTTGCCCCTGAGCCTATCAAACTTTCTCTCAGAGTTTCTGACGGGGCATCCTCCACTCAGGCTGAACTAATAGCCCTCCTTGCTGCCCTTATCGCTGAGAAAGAAGCAGATGGTTTCTGCCCCTTGTTTGTCTGCTGCGATTCCAGGTCTGCTCTCGATGGGATCGCATTTGGATCAGGGGAAAATAAGGACCTCATCCTCCGAATACGAGGGTTAACATCCACACTTCAGGATGCAGGCCGTCCTCTGACATTCCTGTGGATACCCAGTCATGTAGGTATCTTGGGGAATGAGGCAGCAGATGGCTTTGCCAAGACTGGCTGCAACAAGGCCACACCTGACTACGTTGTTCCTCGAACACTTTTACAGCTTAGGACCCAAATTTGCCGCAAACAGAGAGAAGCTCATGAAGCAGCCATCGCCCTGGACTCCCCGCCCACCTGGTACGATGTCCTCCGTAAACTTCCTGTCCTTTCGTATGTGTATGGGAAAGGGCCGCGGAAAAGGGACGTGATTGCTGCCTGTATCATCATTGGGTATGACTTTGCTTGGGAGATTGGTATCCCCGCATCCCCTGAGCAACGCTCTTGTGCATTATGCAGAAGACCCGACAGCCGCACCCTTATCCACTACCTCCTAAGATGTCCCCACACACAACGCTTCCGTGACGCCTGCTGGACCACCACTCCACGACCCCCTGACGGAGACACGATGATCCTCCCCATACTGGCCAGGTGTTATGTAAATAACATAGATTTTGTGTTAAAGGAATATCCTTCCTTCCTTCCTGAGGCTTTAGCAAGCCCCTTTATAATATTTATTTATACTGTATATACTGTACTTGTGACACTTGCCAGATGCTTCTGGTGTTATTGTACAGGGGTACCTAGTGACAGCACTAGGATCCCGCTTCCTCTATCAAGGGATAAACAATTGAAATTGAATTCAATTGCTGTCAACTTTGTAACCAATGGCTCGGTTACTTCAACGTCTGTGGTAACAGCTCAATCAGGGCAAATCCATTTGAATACTTCGCCGTTCCTTAAGCGTCTTATTAATTGTCGATATTCTTCCCTTTGCATTCCAATGCCGCAAGTCCTATGTTGCCATCTGCTACACATATCACAGAACAAGGTCCTGACTAAGTGAAACCACATTCTGACCAAGGATAAGGCGCAGAAGTCATCATCGTCAGCACTTGGTAAAAAATGAACGAGAGCTGGAAATTAACAATATTGTAACCTAACCACTCATTGTCTCTGATCTGACAATTAAGCATGTAACACCTGATTGTCAGCTTGTTTGATATAAGCCCATGTTTGTGATAATTGTATGGAGCACTTACAAATTGCTGTATAATAGCAATAATAATAATACTAACAGTAATAATAAGGTTGAAAATCGACTACAGTATCAACGAAGTGGGTACGACTTGTCCCGAGTTCGAGTTGTCATAAATCCTATACTGTATTTTGTTATTTTAGTTGCTTGTAGATAACTGGTAAGTGTTAAGTGCTTATATGTGAGCGTTACATCCATGGTTAGTACAGTATACAGTATGTAAGAGCTGGTTGATAAAAAAGGCTATTTTGAATGTTTGTAGATACGAAAGCTTGAGTATTTGTAGATAATGTTATGTTGAGTACTTGTGGATAATGTTATGTTGAGTACTTGTAGATAATGTTATGTTGAGTACTTGTAGATAATGTTATGTTGAGTGCTTGTGGATAATGTTATGTTGAGTGCTTGTGGATAATGTTATGTTGAGTGCTTGTGGATAATGTTATGTTGAGTGCTTGTGGATAATGTTATGTTGAGTGCTTGTGGATAATGTTATGTTGAGTATTTGTAGATAATGTTATGTTGAGTGCTTGTGGATAATGTTATGTTGAGTGCTTGTGGATAATGTTATGTTGAGTGCTTGTGGATAATGTTATGTTGAGTGCTTGTGGATAATGTTATGTTGAGTGCTTGTAGATAATGTTATGTTGAGTGCTTGTAGATAATGTTAAGTTGAGTGCTTGAAGATATTATGTTGAGTGCTTGTAGATAATATGCTGAGGGCTAATTGATAAATTCGGTTATATGTGCTTGTTGATAACAGATGCTTGTGCTGTCCTGCTTTTGTAAGTAGCAAGTTCATGTTGATGTAAGCACTTATAAGAATCACGTGTGTTTGTTGTCTGCCCATGTAAGTAATAGCGGTAGGTGGTGATGTAAGTGCTTGTAGGAAGTGTGTGTGTGTGCGTGTTGATGGCTTGTACCAGGTATAGTTTGTATGTTTGTGTTGAGGTACAGGACCAGGCCATCTAGTATATTCTGTATGAATGTTGAGGTGATAGAGCACATCTCTCTAAGATTTGTTTCAATAAGTAGTTTTGTTTTCGATTTCCTTAATAACTTTCCGTAATTTGCATATTTGAATAATTGCAAGTAGTACAGGTACCATAAATATTTTGTGTTGTTACACTTTTAGTTCAGAAGGTTCACTGGTTTTAAAGGGAGATGGGAATAAACAACCTTGGATCCAGTGCTTTGCAAGGGTATACAATCTTCTATTGTATATTTAAAATAACATCAGCATAATTTTTTATTCTTAATACATTATAAAGACTTGTTGAATTATACTGTATAATCATTATAATGATCGAGTTTTTATGGTAATCACAATAGTGTACAGTATTTGTGATGTGCAGTTTATTGATTAAAAAATGTACAGTAGTTGTGATTGTTGGCGAGTGTTTCATGGTTATGGCTGACCTACCATACTCTTTCTTTTCTTATTTCACTCATTGTGTTTCTTATTTTCAGATAAGTAACACAACAGCAGCTCTAATTAGTAGCAACACAGTAAACTTTCAGTGGAGAACAATTCATTAAGAGTCCAGCCTTTCATTTAGACCAAAACATTGAGAATCAAGGTTGTGATAGAGTTGTTGGTCAGGCCATGATTTTGGTTAATAATGAAAGGTTATGAAATAGTTGGCAGTCTTGAAGAAATAAGTGAGAATGACTGTACAAAAATAGGGGAGAGTAGGATGACTCAGGTCAGAAATATTTTCCACGGGTGCAAAACATTAAGTTTTTAAATAGCTTGGAGAAGCATGTCAAAATTAATGTGAAGATTACTTTTGTGGGATATAGATGTGTGAGATAATCATTAGTGAATATTAAAGACCCTTAAAAATTCTCTGGAGTTTAAATTAATTTTTCAACCAAGATATTTTAATATAAATTTTATAATGTATAAAACCTGTTTACGTAATCATATCCAGGTTTGAGGTATTTTACCCCTGTAGCAGTTTTGGCTTTGGGGTTTGGTCACTGTGCCATGTGTTTGTCTGAAGGAGTTCAGTGCAGTACAGTATATATGTCTCAGCTGTTGGTTCTTGCAATTTTAAATGTTTAAATATGAAACTTGGTGTCGTTTTTAACCCTCAAAGCCACACATGTGCTTTTATGGTGAGTGGGAATGCTTATTTTAATAGGTAGAATTACACCATCAGTGCCGACAGTTTATATGCTTCAAACAGCCTTCTCATGGAGTCACGTTGAGATTCATAATCCTAATCCAGAGGTTGGTTTCAAAGCCTTGGGCAATGACTCAACCCTTCTCAGTTTCTTGCTGCTAGCTGAACCTCCTGAGGATAAGTGTTGTTATTACATTTTAACTGTTTCTTTGATTCTTATTGCAATTTGTGCCTGTTATTGTCTACCCTTTATTTGTCTTCACATTCATTGCTCATCATTAGGGGAAACACTATTGCTGCATCCCACATATTTGTCATTCAGACTAGAGTACAGTACAGTACTACAGTATCCATGGTGTGTAGGCACACCTGACTTACATTAGTTATATGCACTATACAGTACAGTATTCCCTCCAAGCACTTTATATGAAACAAAACTTAGTACAGTACAATATATCTCATGATTTACTATTTTGATAGAAACCCATCAGAGATTAAGATATTTCTATACTACATATTTGTAACCAGAGTGTTTTGTTTGGAATAGAAATGTACATCTGTTGTGTACATCTGCTTTGAGTTTATGTAAGTTACAAACACTAATATTTCCTACAAGCTCATATAATTGAAAAATTATAATCTTTCATAAGTAACTATTTTCACTACAAACCCAACAGGTACAGTATTAAGGGGAGTATCTGGCTGAAGCACGAAATTCGTCGATAATTTATCATTCAATATAAATTTCCTGTCGGCAATTAAGGACACGAGAGACATTTTTGCAATATCCCTGAATTGGTTCTGCCTAATACCTGATTTTTTTCCTTATATTCTTATAAATTTTCAAATCCTACTTCTCCATAACTTCTTGCTAGATTACAGTACATTGAAATTCATGTGTAGTATAGGTAAGTTACTCTTCTTGAACATAACATAGATATTTCTGATTATCACTTGTTTTGGGTGCATGAATTTTTTTTCCTAACTTACCATTTTTTCCTAAGAATATTTATAAAGATAAATCAGGATATAGTAAACGAAGCCAAATACAGTATAAAGAAAATTTATATGTTCGGCCATGCACAATATGTTATTCTACTACAGTACTTAGTTTTTGTTTTATTAGAATCGGCCCATAAATGGCTGAGCTTTGTGGATTTGAAGGTAAGGAAAACTAGTTTTGAGATTTGGGCTGATAACGGTGGTGCAAGAGCAACTCACGATCGTACCTCTTTCTCACATGTTTGATGGGTAACTGACTCTTGTCCTATTGCTGGCTAGCTGAGAAAGGTGCCAGATACTGATTTTTACCAAGTGATTGGTATTACTTTACACCAAAGTATTATAAATACTTTTCTACAGCTTTTGTTACGTAAACAGAAGGGCCCTCCAAATGAAGGGGGGGTGGTAGAATAATCGTACATAGCTACATAAATATTACGAATTACGCAATCAAAATACGTCGGGAGAAAGCCATAAGCAACAGCTTTCCTTAGAAATTAGTTTTAATATCGTAATTTTCTGGTTTTCATCGTATTTTCAGCCGGACGCTCCCTTTAAGATATTTAAATATAATGTACTTTAAGTCTATAAACAGTACAGTACTGTACTACAACATTTTGGTAACTGGAGTTACAGTAAAACCTCGATTAACCGACCCTCGATTAACCGATTTTCGGATTGACCGTCAATCCCGGACCCCTAAAAAAATATACAGTATATATACATACATTATATATATATATATATATATATATATATATATATATATATATATATATATATATATATATATATATATATATATATATATATATATATATATATATATATATATATACAGTACTCCCTCTTTATCAACGGATTTTTATTTTTTTTATTTTGGCTTTATTTGAACTCTGCGGGCCTTGTTTGTACTTTCGCCGCTAGGCGGCACTAGTGGCGTGACTAGCGTCTACCCGCGGCCCGCCTTCCCTGAACACAGACATCAGCCAAGCCGCGTGGGCAACAGTCTTTGATTTTCAACTTTTGCTGGTGGTTCATCACATCAACTTATATCACCATGCCTCCCAAACGACCTGCTGCTCCCTCTGGATCTACACCTAAGAGGGCAAGACGAGTGCTGACGCTGAATGAGAAGAATGAAGTGCTGAAACAACTCGACAGCGGTATGAGCTACGCAGCTGTTGGCCGCCACTTTGGGCTCAACGAATCCAGTGTGCGTGGAATTAAACGACGTGCAAAGGATCTGAAGCACGCTTTAGCTTCAAGTGCACCAGTGACATCAAAAGTGACAAGCCATGTGCGTGATGATGCCCTCATTAAAATGGAAAAAGCACTGAACATTTGGATAGAGGACCTAAACCGCCGCCGCATACCACTTGACTCGAAATTTATTAGGCAGAAAGCTAAGGAACTTTATGATAAGTTTTCTAAAGGTGATGATCATGGTGTTGGTGATGGTGATGGTGATGATCAGGGTGATGGTGATAATCAGGGTGATGGTGACAATTTGAAAAAATTTGCAGCTAGCAAAGGATGGTTCGAGAAATTCAGACATCGTTATGGGCTGCATAATATAAAAGTGACTGGCGAAGCAGCATCAGCAGACACTGTGGCAGGGGAAGCATACCCTGCAGAGTTTGCTAACCACATAGAACAAAAGGGTTATAGGCCGGAACAAGTTTTTAATGCTGATGAGTCAGGCCTATGGTGGAAGAAGATGCCACGCCGAACCTACATCTCTAAAGAGGAAAAAAGTGCCCCTGGATTTAAAGTTGCGAAGGACCGAGTGACAGTGATGCTATGTGGGAATGCGGCAGGGCATATGATTAAGCCCATGTTGTTATACACTGCCGCACGACCTCGGGCTCTCAAAAATAAAAACATGAACTTGCTACCAGTTTTCTACAGGAACAACAAGAAAGCGTGGATGACATCTGATTTGTGCGTGGATTGGCTGAAAAACTGCTTTGCTAGAGAGGTGAAAGATTATCTGGATGAACTTGGCATGGAGTTCAAAGTGGTATTATATCTAGATAATTGCCCTGGCCACTCTGAAGAACTCAAGACTGCCCACCCCAACATTGAGGTGGTTTTCCTGCCAAAAAACACCACCTCCATCATCCAGCCAATGGACCAGGGAGTCATTGTCGTGTTTAAGGCTAAATATGCAGAGAAGACTTTCAGCATGATTCGTGAGTGCCTTGATAAGGATGCTGATGTGACACCCAGAGAAATGTGGAAGAAATTTGATATTGCACAGTGCATAAACTTCATCGCTGAAAGCCACAATGAACTGTCGCAGAACTGTGTCCGATCATGTTGGAAAAAATTGTGGCCTGAAATTGTCCCAACATTCACAGGGTTCCCAACAGCCGAGCCTCAGTTACGCAACATAATAACTATGGCAAATGAAGTTGGAGGTGAAGGGTTCTCTGACTTAACAGCGGCAGAGGTGCAAGAAGAGTTATTGGGAAATGTTGGGGATCCATTTACAAGTGATGAACTAGAACAATTAGTGGAGCTGCAGGATGAAACAGAAGATGAAGTGAGTGATGATGAAAATAAGAACTTAACTTTAGATAATCTTGGTGAAGTAATAAGAATGAGTAAGGCCCTCTCTGCTCGTCTCTATGACATTGATCCCTCCCTTGATAGGTCCCTTAAAGCAAAGAGAGCTATTGAAAATGTTATGTTGCCATATATAGAACTGCAGAGGGAAATGAGAAGCAAGAAAGCACAGACCACCATCACCAACTTCTTCAGTCGCCGAGTGCCTGCCATCGCCGAACCTGCCGGCATCCTGCAACAGGAGGCAGAAGCTGCCGACACCTCACAACAACAAGACGTAGAAGCTGCCGGCACCTCACAACAACAAGACGCAGTACCTGCCCACACCCCTCAAGAAGATGCAGACCTTGACTCATCATACGCATCTGACTGGTCAGGCTTTTAATAAGCCTCAATCATCACACTTGTATATACTGTACACTGTATTGTTTACTGTAAGGACCGATGTTCACTTCAATAAATGAAATCGTAAGTTTGCTAGTATTTTTGTCCACTTATTATATTATTATTTATACACTATTATTTAAGGTTATGTGTAAAGGAAACGCATTAATGCTTAAAGGTACATTTATTCAACATATGCTAATAATAGTTAGAAAAATTACGTAACCATCACGGTATCGACGGTTTCTTTATCGACGGCCGTCTACAGAACGTAACCCCCGTCGATAAAGAGGGAGTACTGTATATTATTTATTTATTTATTTATTTTTTTTACGGGGATAAGCCCACCCGGGCACAGGTCACTGACCCACATCGGGGCCTGGGGGGGGGGGCTATAATGTAATAATATTAATAATGATAATAATAATAATAATAATAGTAATAAAGAACCATAAAGAAATGCAAAAATGAAAAAAAAAATCAAGAGTGAGAAACAATGTACCTGTATGTATGTTGTGTTGTCAATAGTAAGAAAAATAATTGAAACCCTGCAATTGTGTGTAAATGAGGCAGAAAGTCAGATCAGCAACCTGGGACTTAGTCACAATTTTCATGATGCCATATGTTCTTTGACTTTTCCAATTTTTATTCATGGTTTCTGTGCTGGTTCATATTTATTCACTAAAGTGGTTTATGTTTTAAAGCAAATTTTATTGAAATATGAATGGCAAATGAACAAAAATGAATAGAGGGAATTAAATGAGGTAGGTTAGGGATAGGTAGTTTGAAAATGTTTTATTTCCGTAGACTTTATTTACTATTAACCGACCTTTTTGATTATCCGTCGGT
Organism: Homarus americanus; assembly: GCF_018991925.1. NCBI lineage: Eukaryota > Metazoa > Arthropoda > Malacostraca > Decapoda > Nephropidae > Homarus > Homarus americanus. Next base: position 4,699,090 of record NW_024713129.1, read on the forward strand.
CCCTTCCCCCATATGTGGTCGGTTAATCGAGGTTTTACTGTAGCTTGTTTTAGTCATACTGTACTGTAGTGCAAAGGTGCACCAGCCTTACATTAGGAAACACGCAGTAATAATCCCTGTATTCATACCAAAGGACATAAGCCCACCTTATTACATTACTGTACAGTATTTTTTATGACAGAAAATTCACTCTTTTTTTCATTCACTGTATGGGTGATGATGGCAGCAAATAGAAACATAACCCCCCTCTTATTCCATTAAACCATTTCGGTATTCATCCCTATTTTTTAGGACATAATGTACTGTACTACTGGCAACTTGGAAGAATAATGGGGACCAATTGAATTCCATGGTTTTTGGTTTGTCTCATAGTACTGTATAAAGTTAAGTTTGTAAACTTAGGTAAGCTTTATTTAGCTACATTTGCCAACTTGGCATTTTGAATCATACCATTGCCTCTCATTATGCAAGACTTAAATGAAATTTTTTGTGTGCATATAATCCAAGTGAGCTCCTGATGATAACCAAGTAAAGTGAGGTTGGCTTGCTACCCATAGTGGTGAGGGGGCTAGTGATACTGCACCTAAGAACACTCATAGTTCAACTCTGCTCCACTAAGGGTGTTGGGATAGTACAATGCACTACTGCCCCGCCCAAGTACTATAATAGTGAAGTCTCAACCTTTTGCAGAGGTTCTGAAGACTTTCATGTAAAAGTTTTGTTTTGTAATTGTTATGAATACAGTACACTACTGTACTTCTCATTTTGGTGAATAAAATACAGAATGGAATATCATAATGAGGAGCTTTTTCGCTGATTACTGGAATTGATAGAAAGAGCGCTCCTTGGGCAAGGACAAGCTCTCCCAAGGGGCACCTTTTAGTGGTACAGTATCTTGAAGGTCACTAGTTTTGCTCATCAATCATAAAGTGAATATATGCTTTATTCTCATATTTTTGGGGGTCACAGGATGAAAAGTAGCTGATAAACTGACCAATCGATTACTAATTTTTTTTTTTGCTATGTTATTGATTTAATTCATTCATTGTGGACTTGACACATTGAATGGTCTGCCCCTGGCAGTTGACAGCAGATGTGCCATACATTTAGGACATGCCACATGTCGAGTGATCTGGCTTTGGGCAGTTGACTGTGGATGTGTCATATAAAGGGACCCATAATGTGTCAGAAGTGCCACCCTGAGAATACACTTGAAATTGAGACTAGCCACAAATTTGCATGTCCTGCCTTTGCATCTGCACTTGGGTACCATGGATCCAATATGCTTGGGACCAAGAGGCATTCAGAAAGATAATTTTGGGAATTTTTTGTATCTACCATACTCCAGAAACAAATACTGTATGTAAAAAAAAAAAAAAAAAAAAAATATGCTAATGTAGTACTGTGTGGCACCTTATTTGTAAATAAAATTATCTCCTCATTCTCCTAGACTCTCAGTGTCGCATGCTGCTAACTATATTTATGAGGCAGCTTCACTGTCCACCAAAAAATTGAAGGTCTCAAACTAACAAAAACTTTTATACAAAACTACAGAAAAACAGCATACAGTATCTGGTTTTAGGAGCACCATCAAGGAGCAGCCACAGTGACAAGAACCTACCATAAGCCATACCCTGTACAGTACTACAGTATATTTACCCTAAAATTTGTGTTTTATCAGCACATTTCTAGCAAATTTTTTATTATTTATTACTGGTAATGGGGAAACAGTGTGAGTGAGTGGTGTCTTATGGTTGAGCATCTGCTTTAGTTACCTGTTCTCACAGTGCAGTGTGGCTGTAGCTTCAGAGGCAGGAAACGTGAAAATGTACATTTATGATGTCAGCGGTTTACTGTAAATCACAATACAGTACAGTACTTTACTGTATGAAGACTATTGCTGTTTAAGTGTACTGTAGTTAAATAGCTACTGTGAAATAAAATTTTTGTATTTTTCTCTTAAATATTTACCAAGTGCTGTAATTATATGTACACCCCCAGTAGTTGTTCCGTGAGTTGCTCTCTCTAGAAACAAATCTACAGTATCACACACTGCCAGCCAGTCCACAAAGTACCCAGCTAGCTTAATTTTACTCTTATTTGTTACATTTCAACTTTTAAGTTATAAAAATGCTGGTTTTTTTCACCATATTGGTTGTGGAGCTCACTTGCTGATTATGTACTGTACCATCATTGTTGTATTGGTTTTGAGACATGTTAAGGACAGTACACCTGGTTAGAATCCACAATGCTTTCTGAGTGGCAAAAGAGTAATGTGGGTGTGCTTCCCACATTACTCTTTGAGTCTTTGATCACTCGGAAAGCATTGTGGATTCTAACCAGGTGTACTGCATGGGTGATATTGGATGGCGCCCAGAAAACGCACAAGGATTTGTAGTGTCTTCCTTCACTGTAGATGATGCCTTGCCATTGGCTGTCTGACACAGGTTAGGTCAACTGATGAAGGATTTTGATTTTTAAAATGCAGTACAGTACACATATAGTACAGTACAATACTATGACAAATTTGTTTACAAAAAAAATTATTTTCAGATTCCTGATAATCATCTTTACTAGTGTTTTTCTCAGTGTGTTTTAATGGAGAGGGGGAGTATTTGCATATACAGTACAGTATTCAACCTTCTTATGCAACAAATTACTACCTGAATTATGCTGAGATACAGGTATTGGCCTACTGGACTATACTTGTTTGTAAAGTAAATTTTTATAGGGCTTGTATCAAATCACATTATTCTGTTCATTCTTCAGAACCCCTCAGAGAAAAGCCAGCACAGGGGCAACTGGCAGTTTAGGTACCATGTCACTTGAGTCACTGCTCAAGTGCATTCAGGAGCTCGACATGGATGATACCCAACGCAGACGCATGGAGATATTCCTCGTCCAGAAACAAAAGGTCAGGAAAACCCTGATGGATGATTAGCTTTGTACAATAAGTCAGTGGTAAATTAGAGCAAACAGACCTGTTTACGACTCACAAAAACATACTCAGTACAGTATATAGGTTGTTGTGCTTAAGTTGCTTAATAAGAAATGAGGCATAGTTTGGATAGTTGATGCAACATAGTGATCATTCTATTTTTTGCATTTTGTTTTTCAGATTGGAGAATTAAATGCTGATGACTTTGAAAAACTTGGTGAGTTGGGAGCAGGTAATGGAGGAGTGGTGAACAAGGAGCGACACAAACCATCAGGACTAATCATGGCACGCAAGGTGAGTTCGGAAGCATCAAAACATTTAGCATGATGAATGCTACAGCATTTCAGTAATTTGTAGAACTTCATCTGTGGATAAGGTTCTCACTTAAATTTTCTTCTAATATGCTTTTCATTGGAGGTTAATTGAAATTTTTTAGGGATTGAAGATCTTATTTTGTTTTCATTTATTTTTTGTATTTACCATAGAATCTTATCCTTTAAATAATTTAACATTTTCTCCAGTTGAATTTGCTGGTTGTCAACAGCTAATGGTTATTACGGCCTTAGCAGTTGTCGTTTTGTTCTTGGACCTAGGATGACCTGTGGCTTGTCTTGGGTGTTACTCATCACAGGCTCATGCCAGTTGCATATGTCTTTCTTTTCCTTTCATTGATTTATCATAATAATTGAACATTGAAAGAGGGAGTTAAGTAGAAGTATGAGTTTGTAGGTCTTTAAAAAAAAGCCTTGTAACAAACTAGCTGAGGTTTAACTAAAAATATTCCCCTTTTGTTAATTATCAATTTGAGACGTGGGAGTTTTTTTAAGTTATGTAAATCCGAAGGTTGAAGGTCACATGGGTCTAACAGGCACTAATCTAACCTAACTAGGGTATGGGGCCAATTAGGAATAGGTTTCATTTGTAGTGGTTTGGTTAGGTTGGAGTTTAGTTGACTTGTCACCAATTAGAACAAAAATTCTTGCACAAAGGAACTAGATCCCAAAGTTGTCTTAAATCTCTAGTTATTTTATTCTTCCAGCTTATACATTTAGAGGTGAAGCCAGCAGTGAGAAACCAAATAATTCGTGAATTGAAGGTTCTTCATGAGTGCAACTCGCCTTTCATTGTTGGATTCTATGGAGCATTTTACAGGTTAGTTCCTTTGTTTTTTATGGATTTTTTTAAGCCATCAGTGATGTTCGCATGCTCTTCACATACTCAGTCTTGGGCACAACTGATGTGTCCAAAAAGTTTTGCTAAGCTAATGGTCTTGGATTCACAAGCTGTGTCTACCCAATATTTGACCGTAGTGGAGTGGGAGACACTCTTCTACCTTTTCAAACACAATTAAAAAAATATTAGTACAGTATTGTAAGAAGTAATGTTTGGCACAATAGTTATCATTCCAAAAAGCAGTTTCAAAAGAGTATTTTGTTTTATACATGCAGTCTCTAATTTACAAAGATCCAGAGCTAGAAAAAGGCAGATTCCTGGGTATTGATTTACAGAATAAAAATCTTTAGTAATGATGCTTTTTTGTAGTACAGTACTCCCTCTTTATCGACGGATTTTTTATCGACGGTTTCGATTATCGACGGATTATTTAGACGGATTTTTATTTTGGCTTTATTTGAACTCTGCGGGCCTTGTTTGTACTTTCGCCGCTAGGCGGCACTAGTGGCGTGACTTGTATATACTGTACACTGTATTGTTTACTGTAAGGACCGATGTTCACTTCAATAAATGAAATCGTAAGTTTGCTAGTATTTTTGTCCACTTATTATATTATTATTTATACACTATTATTTAAGGTTATGTGTAAAGGAAACGCATTAATGCTTAAAGGTACATTTATTCAACATATGCTAATAATAGCTAGAAAAATTACGTAACCATCACGGTATCGACGGTTTCTTTATCGACGGCCGTCTACAGAACGTAACCCCCGTCGATAAAGAGGGAGTACAGGGTACTGTACTGTATACAGTAAATCCTTGCTATTCGCAGGGGTTAGGTTCCAAGGAATGGCACGAATTGGCAAAACTGCGAATAGCAACTTTACTCTCTTAGTGCATTTAAGTCACCAGTATTACTCTCCTTCATATGTGGAAGTTTAGAGCTTGATGAGGTGTACTGTACAGTAGAATGAAATTTAAAATTACTGCTCTATCAAGCATTTTACTTGTTAATTTTTACTTATAATAATATTGTACACAAATTTTTTTCATTAAAAACATGTTTTGTAGCATTTTAAGATTTGTTATTTTTTAAGGAACATGTACAGGTACAGTATCAGCTTTTATAAAGGGAGTGTACAGTGTAAGAAAATGGGATCGAATTTACAAAAGGTTTTTCATGAACGGAGCCTTTTGTAAAATGGAGACTTCCTGTAGTGAATTTTTTGCTTAAATATATTTATTGAAAATTAAAATAAAATATACCCTCTCTTACAGTGAAGGTGAAATTTCTATTTGTATGGAGTACATGGATGGCGGATCCCTTGATTTATGCCTAAAGAAAGCCATCCGCATTCCTGAGACAATCTTAGCAAAAATATGTTCGACGGTAAGTTTAAATTTATTCATCTGTTTATTACACCTTGCTTTGCATTTTCAAGGCAGGCCTAATAACTCATACCTATCCATCCATGCATTTTTCTGTCCACCCAAGTATGTTAGCAGAATCAGGATTAAGCAAATATCAGTATCACATTCAACTACCACCTGAGTACTGTAGGTCCCTAAGTTATCCATCAGAAAAGCTTGTAAGATCCTTTGAACCACTATCAACTCAGAGGAAGTCATGTTTGTAGGGGGGTACCCTTTTTACGTCATCAAGAATCACTTCCTCCCTTACAATAAGTTAACTTCGATATGAAGTAGTGCAGCACTAGAATGGGATAAGCGCCGAGACCAGCCAAACACGATTTCTTTGTGAAATGTGTATTCCATTCTTCACCTTATCAGATACAAATGGTGGGTATCTCTTTCAAACATTACAAACATGGTTAACAATCCTTTGAAAACATTATGTTCGTGCAAACTTACTACAGTAACTCAAACCGGTCTTGGTGCTCACAGCCTTAAAAACAACATATCAGTAAGGTATTGTTATAGGATGATGTTGATGACGCTGAGCTCAGTAGTGGTATACTCGCCAGTAATTTGGTGAGTACTGTACTGTACTGTACTGTACTGTACAGGTTTTCCTTAGTACAGTAGTACTCACTAAAGGAGTGCAGCTGACAAGCATTATAACTATCACTATTAAAAAGCTTATTATTTAATATTTAATCTATCTGTTATTATTGATATAATTTTCAGGGTATCTGTGTTATTGGTACAGTGCTACTTTATTACAGTAGTGATACAGCACTGTACTGTAGTTTTTGAGGAGTGAATGGTGTCTTTATTATATTTTGCCAAGAAAATGTCCACAATTTTCTATAAAACAATGATACCAATATGTTCAAATGTTAATATGTCGTGACATCAATTTACTTATAGCACAACTTTAGAAGCGATTTTCTATGTTTATTAATGACAGCGCTTATCCCATTTTGGCACTGGACTACCTATATACAGTAGTTTGGGACACTTTTGTACTGATGAATCTTTATATACTGTAGAAATTAAGTGACTTGCAAGACTGAGAAAATAATAATGTACAGTAAAACTCCCATAATTCAAAATAATAGGGGCTTTTCCCCTTATGAATTATGAGAGTTTACAAAATAGGAGGGACACCTCCCCAGGGGGGGTGTACTTTTCTGCTATCTGCCTAAATAAAAATTTAAATGCTTCAAATTACAGTACCTTTTGAGGTGCTTGGTCCAGGGTTATTAGACATAATGGCTCAAACACGGCAAGTGGAAAAGCTTGTGCTGTAAGCCATAGATGTGTACTCCATGACTGAACAACGTGGACTGACCGAAAAATATGACGCCTATAGTACTTGACACTGAGTTGGCAACATCCCATTGCGACATGTACGTTATGTATATTCATAAATGATGCTAATTTGAAATTTTACCAAATACAGTAATAAATTTTTTTTTAATATACTGTACCCTGTATTATATATTATTTAGAAATTTTACCAAATATTACAGAATTTGTGATACTGTATACAGTATATTTGAGGCCACTGCAGTAGTATGGACACACAAGGGCACAAGTGATTTATTTTTTAAATAAGAGAAAAAGGCGACTTTCGCAAAACGTCCATCGGCACATGGGGACCCTACCTGCCTTTCTGGTAGTAATTTTTTGGTCATAAGACTGGTGTATGCCTTGCCTTCATTCCGAAGCCTTTTTGCAACATTACTCTTCCACGTGTGAGGCCTACACGGATGTTTACGGCCCAGCCTCTGGTTAACTCTCCTCACTTTCACTCACAACAGGTGCTGGGTTATCCACATATGACACACTTTGTGATAGAGAAAACCTTGTTGAAACTTGCTGTGGTGGTAACTCGATTTTGGTCGTAGTGGCGCTTGTGCCCTTATTACGGCGGTGGCCTCATTTCATAACCGCAAAACATTACGAATTATGAGTGATTTCGAATTTGAGTGGTATGAATTATGGGTTTTTTATTGCAGAATTAATGTACAGTGCAGTATAACTCTACATAGATCAACTCACTAGTGGATTAATAGTTTCACAGTTCAGTACTTCTGCATAAATTTTATTAGACTGGAGTTTAATGTATCGGGTATCATCCTCTTCACTAACATTGAAAGACAGTGTGGTATCATTTGAAATTTATTTTAAGAGCATGATGAAATGACGGTACAGTATTCCATTAAAGCTTGCAGTTTTAAAGCTTGTGTCCCTCGGAACTCACGCACTGAAAAAAAAAAATCTTATTCTGCCTCTTGACCAAGGAATAATTTACTGTTTTCAAGTCATATTACCTCAGTTGCCGTTTTTCCAAGATTCATGCGGCACTGGAAGTGTGTAAACTTCTGTTGGTAGGCCCTATGGTCTGAAGCAGTGAATGTGATATCACTGGCTTCCACTCAAGGAGCCCCTGATCACATGCATGGTGCAAGTGGGAAGGTTATTTGGTGATATGCCACCTGAAGAAATCGGAGAAGAGTTAACAAATGAAGGACTGGATTCTTTACGAAAAAAAATGAGCAAGATGATCAGGAAAGAGATCTTATTCCAGTTCATTTAGAGGAAACCATCTGGACATTATTTTTATTTATTTATTTATTTTTATTTTATTTTTTTTCGGGCAAGGAAAAGAAGCACTTCTGGAATTAGACTCATCATTAGACCGAGCACTGAAGATAAATTTAGTAGCATCACTCAATGAAATCTACAAAAATATCAAGTGCCAGAGATCTCAACTCCCTATCATGCTTTTCTTCTCCAGAGTTCCCAAAACACTAGCTTCAACTCAATCTTCTGCCTCTCCAGCCACCCCTGCATCTTCTGTTACTCCAACTACCCATGCCACTCCAGTTACTCCAACTACTCCTGCCACTCCAGTTACTCCTGCCACTGCCTTTGAATCATGGCAATGCCCTCCACTCTCAACTTGCCCTCTGAAGATGAGGATGACCCCAAAGTTCTCTCCTCCCGACCCTCATCATCATCATCATCACCATCATCATCTCCAACTTCATAATCATCACCTTACCTATGGCAAGGGGAGAGTTGCCAGGGATCAAGAGGACTCAACACCTTAGAACAGTACAGAGTATTTGTTATTTCATGTTTGTTTATTATATCGTCTTCTGCCAATCATCATATCATTCATTTTACTGTATGGGATCTGTACTAATGCCCATCATCATCATTGCAAGATCCAGGATGAATAGTGAGTGTTCAGATATTCACTCAGTATGGTGGCATTTAAACTGAAATAAGCCTAACCAACTGTTGCTAGATGTGCTATTGACAAACTTCTCACTGCTTCCACACTGAAGATCACTTCCTACACAGAATACACACCCATGCTCCTCTTATTTCATATTTTATAGTATTATATTATATTTTCTTTATTTCTAAGTCACATTAGAGTATTGAAAAAAATTTTCCACAACTTTTATAGTTTAATTATAGGGAACTATGGCACCATGCATTACCCTCTCCCTCCCTCCCTCCCTCTCTCCCTAAGGCGGGGTGGGGTAAAGGCCATTGAGACCCCTCGCAGCCAGTAGTGGAAGGTGTCAAACGCTGTATGCAAGCTCCCACGCAACCCATAGTGCAATCCACAGAGAGGCACACTCCATGAACTGGCATGAAAATCTTGAGGAATTTGCTTTCTCGAGGGGTCCATTTTACCTAACCCCTGCGTGCTTTAAGGGAATACTGTACTGTATTACTGTATATAAAAAACTGAATAACACCTCCTCATCAAACTTCACTTTGGTTTAATACTGTACAGTATATGGTATGAGATGGACAGCATTTAAGGAGTGTTATAGAATGGGTTAAGATGAGAAGGAAGAGAGTATATATGAGTGACATTTACAAATAGAGTGAGGCCATAGGCCTGATGGTAATGGAATGTTAGTAAATTAGCATGTATGGTGAGGTAACATGATTAGTGCTTCAAAGTTCTTCTGTTAGCCACTACTGTATACATACTGTGAATATTGAAAGTTGCATAATTTGATGCATTTAGATGAATGACATAAATTGGTAATTATGACATTAACAAGGTTTTATCATCTACAGGTCTTGAAAGGTTTGGCATATCTCCGTGAGAAGCACCAGATCATTCACCGGGATGTAAAACCCTCTAACATTCTGGTCAACTCCCGCGGAGAGATCAAAATTTGTGACTTTGGAGTGTCTGGCCAGCTGATCGATAGTATGGCTAACACATTTGTGGGAACGAGAAGTTATATGTCAGTAAGTGTAAAATAAGGATTTCGAAGTAATGTATTGTAGATGTCTCATTAGACATTAAATTGTTATAAAATAAAGCAAGCTCTTCATTTTAGCTTGATACGGTCCTCCTGCCTCATGTAAGGTGGCCCATGCAAAGAAAAGAAAGAAAAAAGTAAACCTGAAAACATTTCGGTTTCTGCACAGTTATTAGCGTTCACTCAAACTCGCCCTGCTTTCGCCAGCACTTTCTTCCTTAGGGGATAAAATATAACCACCACTCGTTTTTGTCTATATGTCTCATTCTTCAGCTGAGTCTCTCCATAATTTATTTCATACCATTAAATGTAATTTGTATGAGAACTTTAACCTACACAAATTCAAACAAATTAAAATTATATACATATATATACAGTGAACCCTCACTTTACGCGGTCAATTGAACCCCCGCGTAAAGCGAGAAACGCGTAAAATGAGCAACATTACATAGGGATTAAATGAAATAGAGACCGGCTGACCCCCCAAACTCCACTTTTTCCGACACAATACCTATGTTCTAGTAAAAATAACCTCTTAATTTTATGATGGTACATGCACATAATTAATACTTAAGAGAAATAGAGAAATACAGTCGCCAAGTTAATGTCCATTCAAATAATGGACTTGACTCCCTCCCCCTCTTCTCACACTACACTCGCTGGCTCTTCCCTCTCTCGAGAAATTTTTGGGGGAAAACCACTAGATTTTAAGGTATAGTAATAAATAATACCTCAAACTAAAGTTAGGATAATATAATTGACATTGCTGGATTCCTTGTAAGACCAGGAATATTTTGAATATAAGCGTCATATATTTTGCACAAAAGATAACATATTTACTCAAGAGTAAACATTATATCTAAAATTTGTATGTCTAATGCAAAATATATGATGTTTATATTCAAAATGATCATCAAATTGTAAGAATTCCAGCAATGTAAATTATATTCTGGCCGGATAATTTGTCTGAATTTTATGAGCTAAATAAAAAAATTATACTTCACCCGTGTAAAGGGGTACACCCACCGCGGAATGTGAGCATCCTGGGTTCTGGCAGGGCACCGCGTAAACGTGGAAACGCGGAATGTGGGACCGCGTAAAGTGAGGGTTGACTGTATGATATATATACAGTCGACCCTCGTTAATTCGGGCCCCTTTAATCTGGATTCGGATAATTCTGACAAAATCTGAAAGAACTTTTTTTTTTTTTTTTTTAGATTTGTAGGAATATTACCTCAGCGGACCTTAAGCTAAAATGCTGGTCCACCCACTGCTGGGATAAAACACCAGCGTCTTTTGGTTAAATTTAACATCACCATTAGTGTGGGGGATGCAACTTTTAGCTTCAGACATGAAAAATATTTACCATTTACTGCCAGTAAACAATGGAAACGTAAAATATGTACCAATTAGTAATGAAAAGTTGTGCAGTTACTTCAGCAAATGAAGCTCACCAACTTACAATAGGCTAAATTACCTTAGCGTGCTTTCAATAGTCTATGTTGAAGTTCTTAGCACAGGCTAACTTATCATATCATATCTACGGTATCACAGTTCTCGTTGATCTACAAAAATACCGGTAATAAAAACCTTTTGATATTTCACACTTAAATAATACCGTTAATCTACTTCAACCTCCTATTGTTTACAACGGCATGACGCACCACCAGCTGTTGAGTATCAGCTAGAGCGGTACCCGTGTTTTTCGAATCGTTTTCAGTTAAAAAACTGCTACATCACATGTATATTTTTACCTTAACTGTGCCTGAATGAATATATTCTCGGAAATAAATAGTAGTTTTGCTGAAAAGCCGTGATGTACTTTAATGTAAAATAGGATAAAATACATGGCTAACAAAAGATTTTACCTAACCTTCCGATATTCAAGAGAAGTTACTGTTTTTTTTAATAGTTTTGGTTAAATATTGTTATATTACAATGGTATTCTATTCATACTGTGCTTGATATAATGCATTCATGGAAATGTAATATTTTTGCTTAAATGGCGTCGTAATACAGTGGAAAGTGGGATAAAATCGTGGCGAAAACAATGACTTTCTTTTTCTTTAGCTTTCAAAAGATGTTACCGTAATGCATTTCGAATGGTTTCAGTTAAAAACTGTTGTATTACAATAATATTCTATCCTAATTGACTTGAATAAATACTATGATACCATATTTCTGAATATTTTCATTAAAATCCATCCAAATCACTTTCCTTGTCATCGTCTGCAGCACCAAACAGCTTCTCCCAGTCCTCTCCTTGAACAGGGCTAGAGGGTACATGTTTTTCGAATCGTTTTCAGTTAAAAAACTGTTACATCACACGTATATTTTACCTAAACTGTGCTTGAATGAATATATTTTCGGAAAATAGTAGTTTTGCTGAAACGTGATGTATTTTAATGTAAAATAGATAAAATACATGGCGAAACAAAAAGATTTTACCTAACCTTCCGATATTCAAGAGAAGTTACTGTTTTTTTTAATAGTTTTTGATTAAAATACTGTTATATTACAATGGTATTCTATTCATACTGTGCTTGATATAATGCATTCCGCGAAATGTAATATTTTTGCTGAAATGACGTCGATAGCTTTGTTGATGATTAAATTGTGGTTTGTGGTCAGCTAGGTCGAATGCCTTAGTGAAGTCAATGAAGGCGACAGCTACAGACGTTTTTCGTTTCTCCAGATGGCGGTATATGTAGTCGAGAAAGCTGACAAGACAGTGAGTGGTGGAGGAAGTGTGTGTGTGTGTGTGTGTGTGTGTGTCACGGGACCCGATGTCGCTGATCTGGCTTACTATAGTTTCCTCAAGTGCGACCATGTATCGCTTATCACTGATTGATCTGGGTTGTCAGCGGAAGAATCATGGGACAACGGCGGGTCTGTAGAGCTTGAGTAGCAGTGACTGCCAAGAGAATGGCAGCCTGCTCGTGGCGCCAGCTTTTGTTTCTCCTCTGTTTTGGTTGGTGTTAGAAGGCGGTTTACTGCTCCGTGCTTGTTTTTTTTTGTCAAGTTTTGTACTTTACTTACCCTTCACCATGGCACCAGTGAACAAGTGTGTTAAGGTTGCTGAACCAGCCAAGCGACGAGCGTGTGTATTCTCTGGCTTAATGTTCTGATGTTCCTACAAGGATAAGCATGCACTTGGCAACACACCCACTGTTACCACCTCTCTAATCACCCCACCTTTCTGTTTCTCACTCCATAATCTAGAATATATGTAATGTAATATTGAAGGAATATGACGTTCATTTATACTTGCACTCAATTTTGTGGGGAGACATCAGCTGTTCAGTTGTGGCAGCAGCCAGTGTTACCAAACAAACAGATTGACACATCATCTCACCACTTACCACAATCTCCCCCACCACCAGCTCCGAGTCACCACCGCTCCTCTATTATCACCACCACTCCCTCTATTATCACCACCATTACCTCTATTATCACCACCACTACCTCTATTATCCTCCCTCTATTATCACACTCCTCTATTATCACCACCACTCCCTCTATTATCACCACCACTACCTCTATTATCACCACCTCTATTATCCCTCCCTCCCTATTATCCCACCACCATTACCTCTATTATCACCACCACTCCCTCTATTATCACCACCACTCCCTCTATTATCCCACCACTACCTCTATCACCACCACTCCTCTATTATCACCACCACTACCTCTATTATCACCACCACTCCCTCTATTATCACCACCACTCCCTCTATTATCACCACCACTCCCTCTATTATCACCACCACTCCCTCTTATCACCACCACTCCCTCTATTATCACCACCATTACCTCTATATCACCACCACTCCCTCTATTATCACCACCACTCCCTCCTATTATCACCCCCCTCCCTCTATTCATCCACCACTCCCTCTATCATCACCACCACTCCCTCTATTATCACCACCACTCCTCTATTATCACCACCACTCCCTCTATTATCCTACCACTCCCTCTATTATCACCACCTCCCTCTATTATCACCCACCACTCCCTCTATTATCACCACCACTCCTCTATTATCACCACCACTCCTCTATTATCACCACCACTCCCTCTATTATCACCACCACTCCTCTATTATCACCACCACTCCCTCTATTATCACCACCACTCCTCCTATTATCACCACCACTCCCTCTATTATCACCACCACTCCTCTATTATCACCACCACTCCCTCTATTATCACCACCACTCCTCTATATCACCACCACTCCTCTATTATCACCACCACTCCCTCTATTATCACCCACCACTCCCTCTATTATCACCACCACTCCCTCTATCCACCACCCTCCTCTATTATCACCACCACTCCCTCTATTATCACCACCACTCCCTCTATTATCACCACCACTCCCTCTATTATCACCACCACTCCTCTGTATCACCACCACTCCCTCTATTATCATCACCACTCCCTCTATTATCACCCACCACTCCCTCTATTATCCCCCACCACCACTCCCTCTATTATCACCACTCCCCTCTTATACCACCACTCCTCTATTATCACCACCACTCCTCTATTATCACCACCACTCCTCTATTATCACCACCACTCCTCTATTATCACCACTCCCCTCTTATCACCACCACTACCTCTATTATCACCACCACTACCTCTATTATCAACACACTCCCTCTATTATCACCACCACTCCCTCTATTATCACCACCACTCCCTCTATTATCACCACTCCCTCTATTATCACCACCACTCCTCTATTATCACCACCATTACCTCTATTATCACCACCTAAATCATAATTGCAGTGATGGTTTGCTTTAGCCTGAGGAGATGGCATGATGTTCACTGTACCATATACCACCCACCTCCCATCGTCCTCCTGTATCTCACTAACACTGTGACTCTCATTGTAATATGACTGCATTTGTGATACTAATGTGTGCAGTACTGGTGTTTTGTGTTATTCATTAATTAGTAAATATGTCTTACTACTGTACTATTATATCTTTTAGTGCACCTACACATTTTTGGGGCTATATTTTGGTCAGTTAGATGATGCATATTTGGGGTTGTGGGACGAAACTGATGTTTCCCATATATTATGTGTTTTGATATGTACGGTTTTGCTTATCGAAATAGTTTTCTGGAACCTAACCCCCGCATATATATGTACAATGAAAGACAAGAGTCGTGTCGTGAAATTTGGTGAAAACCTATGCCGAAGAAACAACTTTGGTGCGCTCTGCCTTGTGGTAGGGGTTCTCATAATGTTTCACGAGTTATATTTAATCTTTGAACAAAACCGCGACACGCCTTTTTGTCTTTGATCACACACACACACACACACCTATTTATAATACAATATATTCAGTACAGGGAACTAGTTTATTAATGCGCCCATCAGCCGCTTGACTCGGCCACCAGGCGTCAGTTTGATTTGTTGACAGTGGAGTGAACATCGATTTTGTTGGCGTCTTGAATATTTTTCATTTTTACATTGAAATTATTGGTCATTCTAAAATTTAGTTAATATATTGATAATATATAGTGCAGTGCAGTGTTGATTTAAATAAAATAATCTTGAATTACACCTAGTGAACTTAAAATTTATTGGTGAAATGACTGCATCAAGCATGGGTCCCCTGAAAGTTGATTTCTCCTCCATCCCCACTTCCCTTCTTTTCTCCTTCTCCTCCACCCCACTTCTAATTCTCATCATCATCATCAACCCAGGAATCTTCTACATACACACCTCAAAGTAGGTGTACTTTACTGCATTTTTTTTTAACTTTGTATGTATTTTTCTATGAGCTGGAACCAATTACCCAATATCCCATTGAAACAATGGATTCGTTTACTTGAAATTTTCGGTTAACGAACGACTCTGGAGATGTTGTTGTGTTCATTAACCGAGGGGCTACTGTGTGTGTGCGTGCGTGCGTGCTATTCGTACTAGTGCTGATGAAATTGAGACCATTGTTGATTCTTAGTCTTTTGGAGTGTCAATAAGACGAATCACACTCTGAGTGGAGTGATGGGGGAAGGGGGAGGAACCTCTGGGTCTCAGAGATTCCCAGCACTGCCACCCTCCCACCACTCGCCATCGCCCATCACTTTCCATCACCCATCACTCGCTTGCTTTGCCTTTGACCATCGGTGAGTACAATACTAAATATTAATTAAACATTATAGTAGTTTATATCTACAGTACGTATATGTATTTACAGTGTAAAATATACAGGTATTTATGATCATAGTTACATTATCTTGATACAGGTACATGTTATAGGGGTGAGGGGTGGCTGGAAATAAAATCTACTTACTTTTTAAGTATCTTGTGGGAAAAATTGATCGTAATGTTTGTTCACATACTGTAATGTTGCGGTTTACAATAACGTAACCATGACATTAACAAGGGACTTTAATTTATATGTATTTCGGCTCATTTGGTGCCAGGCTAACTTGATATTATCATGAAATAATCACTTTCCCCCCAAAATTATCCCACACTCTATCCCAGATGAATCATTGTCATACTAAATTCCTTGTTTTTGAAGCATGAACGGCTGTGTGCTCTCTTTCCCGCTGTGTTAACAATGCTCTCCATCTCTCATGCTTGCCACAATATCTGTCTTCAGCACTTAGTAAATAATATTGTAGAATATTTGTAACGCCAAACAAATGCTGTGTTGTACTTAGAAAGTTATTAAATAATACGTATAGCATTGTATTATGCGGCTGTTTATTCCCAGATTTATTCATTAATCAGTTGAAAAAAAGGACACATGGAGCCAAATCGAGCCATCATGTATTAAATAATGTTAGGAAGGTATCTCCATATCAAATACAGTACTATACATTATTTTATTGTGACCCTGTTGTAAACTGATTTGCTAAAAGCGCTCTCACTCCAGGAATGTATTCTTCTGATACAGCTTATCTCTTTATTTTTGTAAGATTATAAATTTACATATTTTATT
>NW_024713129.1:4720890-4940890 GCF_018991925.1 Homarus americanus
TTTTCATCATAACATACATTGATATAATAATATTATGTTATATATATATATATATATAATATTATTTAACATATATTTATATTTATACATAATATTATATTATATATATATTATTTATTTATATAATATTATTATATATATATTAATAAATATTATTATATATTATTACATATTACAGCACCGCATATATATAACCTTCATGTTCTCCTTAAGTCATATTTTGTGGAGAATTAATTCAACTGAAGATTTGTCTTTCACTTGCTGATTACACATAATAATGGGTTACTTTCAAAAAGGTTTTACCCATTTAATATCATATCAAATTAATTTCTTAATTTTTGTTAGTGTATACAGTATTAGTATCCAATGAGTTTTTCTTTGGTAGTGTTCTTGCTGTTAGTGAAAATGTATTTGTTAAGCACACTTGTGTATCACTGTTTGTTGCCAGTTTCTACAGAAAATGCTCAATTACTGAAACTTGTAGAAAATGACATACACTACTGATTTATTTTTGTGATATTTTGTTGTTAAATTTTTTCTGTCTGCATTTTGTTGACTCCAAGTTTATTAGCTCAATTTTTTTCTTCCCTCTGTTATAGAAAAGGTTGTTCTCAGGTTAAATTGTTCTCTGTGGGATGGGAGTGAAATACTGTAGAAATTGCTTACAAATGAAGTAATTGTACTGTACTGTGGAAGTGACCAGTTTTAGAATATCAGATAAAATGGAGCATACATTTCTAAGTACCCTGTACAGTACAGTAAGTATTTATAAATGAGAATTAAAGAGCCCCAGCAGTTGAGGTATTATGATATGCAGATGGTGTGAGGAATTGATGTGGTGGTTTGTTGAGCGAGTTTGGCATTTGTCTCTAAAGTAAAGTCCTTAGTAGGTGTATGTTGACTTAACATGAATTTTTCCATGTACAGAAAAACATTTCTTTCATTTACTCATCCCAAACCAGCTATCTACTACTCCTAAATCTTAAAATGTTGACATGGGGAAGACATGAGTTTATAGTTTTTATTTTATGCTACCCAAGACTGCTTTGCTTTCCCTCTTTTCTAATATCATTTATTCCCTTGTTATCAATTTGTTGGTCTGTTACAGTTATTTGTGTCTACAGAATAGCTGGAATTGCCCTGGATTTTTTTTACATGGGACTGTTTCATTCCAGTCCTGGCAGTATCTGGCCCAGAACCCTACAAAATTTTTTCTTGCCTCATTTACATTACCCAAGATATGCTTGTTACAGGAGCTAACTGCCCTATCATTTATATATTCTCTGAGTTGACTTGATTTTCTCTCTTGTGTTTCCCTGTTGTTCTTTAACTTTTGGTTTTTCCGTCAATGTGTTCCCAAGGCAACAATTTGTGTTTACTTTATCATCATAACTAACACCTGTGGCATCTTGTGATTATCATTACTGCACATGAGCTGAACCTCATATTTCATGGGAAAGGAAGATGAGGTTAGTTCATTGAACAGTGAGAAATAAGGAAAATAGAACTACCTTTTTGCATGTGACTAAATATTGTACCAATTGTGTAAACTTTCCTTAATTATTCATCCTCAACTTCAACATGTTTTAATATTAAAGACATCTCAGTACTGGTACAGGTGCTAGAAACATTTTAAAAAATATTACTGTGAAAGTGTGAAATTGAATTTTGCTGGACAAAGAGTTGAATTTCCCAAGCATAGGCAGATAATGACAAAACGAACATTGTCGAGGAAAATGATAGGTGAAAGGGCATTAATTGCTGGTGTGAGAACGCAGGAGAAAGCAGGACTGAGAGAGAGGCACTGGTCATAGTGTGTATGGAAATACAGTAAAATTCATTATATGGAGATGTTGCATGGGCCATCCTGTGTAAGGCAGGACAAGGTCTAGATAATAAATTAGTGTAATAAGTATATAATAGCTGTCTGTCAGCCTTGTCCATCCACTGCGGCATTCCATGTTCCTTCACAGTCACACTCACTCAGAACATGAGAACTGTTCATGCCTGTCAATCATACTCATACTGAAATTTCATCTTTTAAGACTACTACTCTCACAGTATATAACTTGTGCTTATTCACCAAGAAACATTATTGTCAGCAATCAGTGACATCTTCAGAATTCACTTTTTCTACATTTTAAATTAATTCTTCTCCTGTGTGTATGTGGCATATGCTTTCTTCACTGCACCTTCCTCATGAGCTTTGAACATCTACTTTGAAACGACACATCTTTCCCTCAACCAACATTCACGCTCAACTATTTACTGATTCCTCAAATGTGCTTGCGTTGTAATTGGCAGTGAGTCACAGACACTGGCCACAGGTTGGCTACATTCAAATCATGACCCAACAGTGTGTCTGAAGTGTGCATTTAGGTTCTTTGGCATGTTTCTCCTTTTACAGGGTGAAGTTCCCGTTGAGAGATTGACAACGTCATTATACTATTATATTGAGGTGAGTGGAGGAAGGCACAGGTGGCTATCCAAGGTTAGATGGAAAGTGGAAAAAATTATCTCAGTGAGAGAGTTGAGAGTTTGGTTGATTCTACATAGTTGTGCGGAAACCGAATTGTTGACAGATATCATTGCATCTTTTTGCACCGAACATCCAAGTAAAGGATAGGCAGCATTGATAAACAAACATCTAGCCCATGGATAATTTTAACTGGCAATCTCTTTGGTTTTTGTTAACATGCACTTGGTTTACATTTGTATTAATTTCTTTCCTACTTTTATTTCTTAGAACAAGACACAACTAGGGCGCCAGCCTGTGCCTAAGTCCTTCCTGGTCCCTGCACATGCATAGTTTCCTCTGCCATTCCCTGATATGATTATATCCTCTTTCCTCCCATCCTCCCACACATCCATTTAGCTTTTCCCTAACTTCTTTTTTGCACCCAGCTTGTCCCCTTATTTACATTAGTCTTTGACCTCGATAACCTTTACCACTACCAACCTTTAATTTTAATAGTTTCTTTCCATCCTTTATATTCCCTGTCCATGTCATCATACCCTATGTTGTCCTCTCATAGACACTCCACCTAACCTACTAGTGTTCTCACTAGATTGTATCCCACTGCATGTGTCCCCACCAAATTGTATCTCAGTGCTCTTGCTTGCACATGTCCTCAGCTGTCCCTTTCCTCTTGGTTGAAATATCACTTTCTGAAGCCCTTTGCTGCTCATGGCCTCACCTGCCTCATATCCTCACCTGCCTCATATCCTCACCTGCCTCATATCCTCACCTGCCTCATATCACCTTCATATCCTCACCTGCCTCAGATCCTCACCTGCCTCAGATCCTCACCTGCCTCAGATCCTCACCTGCCTATATCATCCTCACCTGCCTCATATCCTCACCGCCCTCATCCCCACCTGCCCTCATATCCTCACCTGCCTCATATCCTCACCTGCCCCATATCCTCACCTGCCTCATGGCCTCACCTGCCTCATATCCTCACCTGCCTCATGGCCTCACATGCCTCATATCCTCACCTGCCTCATATCCTCACCTGCCTCATATCCCTCACCTGCCTCATATCCTCACCTGCCTCAGATCCTCACCTGCCTCCCATATCCCTCACCTGCCCATATCCTCACCTGCCTCATATCCCACCTGCCTCATATCCTCACCTGCCTCCATATCCTCACCTGCCTCATATCCTCCCCCGCCTCATATCCTCACCTGCCTCATATCCTCACCTGCCTCATATCTCACCTGCCTCATATCCTCACCTGCCCCATATCCTCACCTGCCTCATATCCTCACCTGCCCATGGCCTCACCTGCCTCATTTCCCTCACTTGCCTCATATCCTCACCTGCCTCATATCCTCACCTGCCTCATATCCTCACCTGCCCCATGGCCTCACCTGCCTCATATCCTCACCTGCCTCATGGCCTCACCTGCCTCATATCCTCACCTGCCTCATGGCCTCACCTGCCTCATATCCTCACCTGCCTCATGGCCTCACCTGCCCTCATATCCTCACCTGCCTCATATCCTCACCTGCCTCATATCCTCACCTGCCTCCATATCCTCACCTGCCTCATACTCACCTACCTCATGGCCTCACCTGCCTCATATCCTCTCACCTGCCTCATATCTCACCTGCCTCATATCCTCACCTGCCTCATGGCCTCACCTGCCTCAGATCCTCACCTGCCTCAGATCCTCAACTGCCCAGACTCACCTGCCTCGTATCCTCACCCTCCCCATATCCTCACCTGCATCCTACCTGCCTCATATCCTCACCTGCCCATATCCTCACCTGCCCCATATCCTCACCTGCCCCATATCCCCACCTGCCTCATATCCTCACCTGCCTCATGGCCTCACCTGCCCTACACCTCACCTGCCTCATGGCCTCACCTGCCTCATATCCTCACCTGCCTCATGGCCTCACCTGCCTCATGGCCTCACCTGCCTCATATCCTCACCTGCCTCATATCCTCACCTGCCTCATCCTCACCTGCCTCATATCCTCCACCTGCCTCATATCCTCACCTGCCTCATGGCCTCACCTGCCTCATATCCTCCACCTGCCCACATCCTCACCTGCCTCATATCCTCACCTGCCCTGGCCTCACCTGCCTCATATCCTCACCGCCTCAGATCCTCACCTGCCTCGATCCTCACCTGCCTCAGACTCACCTGCCTCAGATCCTCACCTGCCTCGATCCTCACCTGCCCCATATCCTCACCTGCCTCATATCCTCACCTGCCTCATATCCTCACCTGCCTCATATCCTCACCTGCCTCATATCCTCACCTGCCTCATATCCTCACCTGCCTCATATCCTCACCTGCCTCATGGCCTCACCTGCCTCATATCCTCACCTGCCTCATGGCCTCACCTGCCTCATGGCCTCACCTGCCTCATATCCTCACCTGCCCCATATCCTCCACCTGCCTCATATCCTCACCTGCCCTCATATCCTCACCTGCCTCATATCCTCACCTGCCTCATATCCCTCACCTGCCTCATATCCTCCACCTGCCTCATGGCCCTCACCCTCTGGCTCACCTGCCTCATCTCACCTGCCTCATATCCTCACCTGCCTCGTATCCTCACCTGCCTCAGATCCTCACCTGCCTCGTATCCTCACCTGCCCTCACATCTGCATGTGTCCTCACATGCTTATGTCCTCAAATGCTTGTGTTAACTGGCTACATACCTGTATGCATTTGGTGGCATCCACAAGTACTTGGCTCTTGCATCACCTGTCATCAGCTACTGGTTGTGCCTTGAATAATGGCTTACCATAAACTTTTATGTGTGTTTGTAATGAAACTTAAGCTTATTATTTATTATTAACAGTTGTTCTTGTGTTTATTCCTCTACTTGTTTGTGTACTTAATTTTGTGTTTGTACATTCTCTTCTGCTTGTACATATAAACTCATACATATGTGGCTGCTTGTGTTGTTGGTTTGATTAGTCACTTACAAAACTTGAAGGTTCACCTACAGTAATTATCCAGTACTGTACTTATGGATTTAAATATTTTAAAGACAGATCGACCATTACTATCACTGATAAGAAAAAATCTTTAATCCAAAATTCCAGTGCTACCCCAAGATCATAGCCATTTCTTACTTCCTTGTGACCATCAATAGTAAAACCTTTCTATTTGTTTTATTTAAACTGGAAATTTGTAAATCACTATGTTTTTCTTTTCTCATTGTCAGCCAGAGCGATTGAACGGTGATCACTATTCTGTTGCAAGTGACATATGGAGTCTTGGATTATCTCTGGTAGAGATGGCTATTGGTATGTATCCTATCCCACCACCTGACCCCAATACTCTCAAGAAAATATTTGGCTCCAAAATTGAGGGTGTGAGCCCATCCCCAATCTCACGCTCACCAAGATCAGGTTAGTGAGCTGTTCTTAGTGTCTGATTTTTAATTGAGTAAAGGTATTGTTCAATTAACACAATAGGTGTGTTTCTAAAAGTATTGTGCTTAGCAAAATTGTGAAAAGTAAAATTTATCTTGTCAAAAGTCCATAGCTTGTGAATCATGATTTTAGATTTAAAGTGCACACCAAGATTTGAATGTGGGTTTGTGTGTGGTGTGGTGGTAATTCATATTTTTATATGTAAGTAAAATACAGTGGTCCTCGTTAACGAAATTACGTTCCACAAAGTCGTTCGTTAACCGAATCTATTATTTCAATGGGATATTGGGTAATTGGTTCCAACTCACAGAAAAAGTACATACAAAATACTGTATACCAATAATAGAATTAACAAAACATTAAATATAAACTAAATACAGTACTGTACTGTACAGTATACTGTACAATAATAAAAAACCATAGAATACTGTATTTTAACTTACTTTGAGGTGTGTATATCAGATATCCGGCAGCTTTGTTTACATATCAAACAGCTGATTGTAGAGGCAGTCGATGATGACATGCCATATTCTTTACAGACTGCATTGATTCTAATGCCTTCTTCATGTTTCATAATAATATCTGCACTGTATATTATCAATATGTGAACTAAATTTCAGAATGATCAATAATTTTAATGTAAAAATGCAAAAATATTCAAGAGCACAACATTCTTGATATTTAATTCACTGGAAACGAATGTAAACATAGAACCAATTACTGTATTGGCAGACTAGCTGATCAGCTGATGCAAACAAAACGTGTTTGTCTCGAGGATTTCGTTAATCGAACTGAAAATCCTTATGGGAGCTAATTCATTAACCGAAATTTCGTTAATCGAACTGTTCGTTATCCGAGGGACATCTGTACAGAATTTAATTTAATTAATACTGAAAATAGGTTACATAATTGTAGAGAGTGGCAGCATGCTTGGAAAGCTGGTGAACCAAAATTACCATCAAATAATGGGTGATTACAACATGTAGCTTTACCCACATATCTGTAATCTCATACCTCTTAATGAAACACTCAGTATCACTTTTATATATATTTTATTTATGTAGCCTTGCATTTATTTCACTTTTAAATGTTCTCTTGTCATTTAAAGCTAGATTAGCACACATGGGTGTAAAGAGTGCCTGTGGTAAAGCACCTAAAGAACGGCAAAGTTTAGGAATTGCATACAAATTGTGTGTGACAAGAATAGTGGTCAGGACAGGACTGAGTACAGTGCCCCAAGTTACGGAAGTGTTCCTTTTCCTGAAAATCTTTCTGCAACGTGAAATTCCGAACACTAAACCATTTATCCTATTGACAACCATTATAAAAGTTGAGATGCCTTTCTAGGGAAATTTTTTTGAGGCCTAAAAAACATGACACAAGCTCATATACATATGAAATTAGACAGTTTTAACCACATACAATGAATCATTCATTATGTAACATGATAATACATGAACAAAACACTTAAATTTTACTTACCATAAATGATGTCGAGTGCTGCAGGGGTGGTGAGGTGAGGTAGTGTAATCGGAGTTACTAGGAGTTACCTCCTTAAAACATCAAGTTTAATGTCCGATGCAATTTTTAAATCTTTATCACCACTGCTTTCACTTGAACTTGATGGTCTTTTCCACTCGTCTTGAATAAGGGTATACAGTAACAACAGTCACATAACTGAACACAAATGGGAAAGAATTCAACCTGACCAGAGCCATTGTTGTTATGGATGCTATCAGCTGGTGAGGTGAGCCACCTGACAACCATCTTGTAGCTACCACCAGAATCCACATGAAATTAATTTTTTAATTTTGATGAAATTTTTTCTTCTATACAGTCAACCCTCACTTTACGCAGTTAATGTAACCCACAGGGTACCGCGGAAAGTGAGAAACGCGTAAAGTGAATAACATAACATATGGGATTAAATGAAATAGAGACCAGCTGACCCCCAAACTCCACTTTTTCCAACACAATGCCTATGTTCTAGTAAAAATAACATCTTAATTTTATGATGGTACATGCACACATTAATACTTAAGAGAAATAAGAAATACAGTGCCAAGTTAATGTCCATTCAAATAATGGATTCCTCCCTCCCCCTCTTCTCTGATACACTCACTGGCTCTTCCCTCTGACATATTTTGGGGAAAACCAGGTATAGTAATAAATAATACCTCAAACAAAGTTAGGATAATATAATTGACATTGCTGGATTCCTTTAAGACCAGGAATATTTTGAATATAAATGTCATATATTTTGCACAAAAGATAACATATTTACTCAAGTAAACATTCATCTAAAATTTGTATGTCTAATGCAAAATCTATGATGTTTATATTCAAAATGATCATCAAATTGTAAAATTCCAGCAATGTAAATTATATTCTGGCTGGTAATTTGTATGAATTTATGAGCTAAAACAAATATCTTCAGTTAATAAAAAAATAATATTCTTCACGACACTATCTGTCAATCAAAGTACCCCACCCTGCCTCCCCCTCTTCCAACCGCGCGCAGATGGTCAGTCCGTCCCAACCCTCCCCCCACCTCCCCAACCCCCTCCTTCAAGAGAAAGTGGGTGAAAAAACCTGAATTTTAACATTTAGTATTAAATAATACCTCAGATTAAAGTTAGGATAATATAATTGACATTGCTGGATTCCTTGTAAGACCAGGAATATTTTGAATATAAATGTCATATATTTTGCAAAAAGATAACATATTTACTCAGAGTAAACATTATATCTAAAAATTTTATGTCTAATGCAAAATATATGATGTTTATATTCAAAATGATCATCAAATGTAAGAATTCCAGCAATGTAAATCATATTCTGGCACAATTGGTATATGAATTTTATGAGCTAAATAAAAAATTATACCGTGTAAAGGGGCAGAATGTGAGCATCCTGGGTTCTGGCAGGGCACTGCGTAATGTGGAAACGCGGAATGTGGGACTGCGTAAAGTGAGGGTTGGCTGTATAGCGATTTTTTCTTTTGAAAATCTTAATAAGTTAACCATAATTCCATAAGGGCAAATACAGTCCTGAACACAGATGCTTAAGTGACCACAAGCTGAGGAAACAATTCTAATTGAGCAGTGCCATTGTTGTGATGGTTGTTTGCAACTGGGGAGGTGAACCTTCAGCTGCCTTGTGGTAACCACAGAGAATCCACATGAAATAATTTGTAAATATTTGGGTAAAAATTGGGATTTTTTATTATTTTTTTATTTTATTTTTAAATTTTACTCAAATTTTGTAAGATGATAAAGAGCACTTCCGGGAGAGACATTTCCAGCTAACCAGACAACTTTCTCTAACCCGGAAAAATTCCTTATCCCCGGAATCTTTACATGTGTGTACAGTACAGTATTATGTATCTTCATATACCCTGGTTTATTATTCATTAATTCGTTGTCTAAGTGTACAAGTAGCCAAATTGAGCCATCGTGTATCACTCAAAGGTAATAAATAATGTTAGGAAGGTATCTCCATATCAATTGAACAATTACTATACAGTGCGTTATAGTTGGTCTGCTGAAAGCTTTCACACGAACACATCAGTACAGTTTATCCTTTTATTTTCAAGTCGTATTACAATTTCTTATTGTATTTATTTCTATGGACCATAAGAGGTCAATCATATGAGAATATAATACTGAATCAATAAATAAAAAACCTGACGAATGCAGAAACACCCGATCAGCCCCAGCCTGCTTACATACTCAGTGACTTAGTTCTCGGTTGGCCCATAGCAAATCTGATTAGACCACTGTACAGTATTCAGTAAGTGTTGTTCTTTTCATAATAGTTTTGTTTTTTCATCTTCACCATTTCTTAAAGTATGCACTTAAAATTGTTTTATTTTTATTATTTCTGGTGACCAGTGCACCTCAGAGTCAGAAAAGGGTGGATTCCTATATTTTGTAGTCCGATTTATCGAGGTTTTACTGTATCTGAATCTTCCAAGTATCCCAACTTTGTCCACTTTGGTAAAAATTCTGATTTAGTCCAACAATCCAAAAGCAGTTAAAGTCATTTATTCATATGTCTGACACCTGTTGTGGTATAACTGCTTTAAAAAAAAAAATTGCTGTGATAAACAATAAAATTGATACATAGCAGATCATAAATGTACCATAGCACATTTTGTGTACAAAAAATAGCTCCTTCCACACTCAATCCATCATCTAAGTGATGCCATAGCTTAGCAAGGCAGTCAACCAGCTGACCGTGTGTGTGTGTGTGTGTGCGCGCGCGCACGTGTGTGTGCATGCGTGTGCATGTGTTTTGTGTGTGTGTGTGTGTGTGTGTGTGTGGCACACATGGGAGAGGTGGTGGGTGGATAGTCACACTGTACAGCTCACTGCCTTCACATATGTTCACCTCGCACACACACACACACACACACACACACACACACCTATGCTCTTCATTTTTATTTTTTAGTTTTATATTATATTTTCTTTATTTTTAAGCTACATCAGAATATTTAAATTTTTAATCTGTTGCTCTGTAATGAAGAAAATGGTTTTTATTAGGGGTGGACTTTAATATTCTTAGTGATATAAGTTACATGTTTATTTACATACTTAGACTTGATTATACATAGAGAAAATAATTGTTTTTGTTAAAATTTTATTCTTTATTTTCTATAAGTGACGAAATGACAATATTATGCATAAGTGCTGCACTGTTTACTGTTTATATAGTGTTTCCCCTCCATCACCTGCGTCACCAACCATTCCACTGCATCACCTATCATTCCGGAGTTACATTACCATGCCTCTGTGTTATCTACCATGCCTTTCACCTACAATGCTTCATTTTTTACCTGCAGTCATGGTAAGTCCGACTTATGAACCTCCGCCAATCTAACGGGGTTAAACTTGAAATTTATAGTATTTTATTTACCTCATGACTTATTTTTTACTTTCATTAACTGTATTTTGTCATTCTATTTCCTATTTTCCCTTAAGTGATTTTAGATGTATATAAGGACTTAGGCTATGATATAGTAGGATTTTAAACATTGCTCTGTAAGTACAGTATGCACATAGCATGTGTTCTGGATTATGTACAAATCCGACTAAAGAACGTCCTCAGGAACGGAACCCGTTTGTAACCCCCTGTATACGTATATGGGTCTATGAATTTTTATTGTTGTATTTTTGTAGGGGGTGTCTTGGTAAGTAGGAATTTGGGATAATTCGGCAAGACCAGAGCCCTATATGTGCCGACTTATCAAGGTTTTACTCGCTTTGTTTGGGAGTTTATCTTCTCCAATTTGTAAAATTGGTTCGAATAAACTATGTTATACTCGTATCACCCTTAAGTTGAATTAAACATTAAATATTTGGTAAAATAAAAGTGTGTCGCATGAGGATAACAAGAAAACATGTTACCTCTAAAGAAAGAAAAAAAAATCTGTTTATAACACAAAGAGAAGGAAAACACATATTATCTCCGTCCCACTCTCCCACACTATTGAGATTGATCCAGCCCCTCGTGTTTACGGACATGTGGCCGCTCCCGGCTTCTTGATAAAAATGCTGCCGGTTGTAATGGGTGTTATCAGGTTTCCAGCACTGAATACGGCTGTGGCTGCCCAGAAGTCCAGGTCTCCCCACTTACTAATGCTCAGGAAACAGAAAACACTATGTATGACCCCTCCCCCAACTGATGCAAACAACCCGGTGTTTTTCTTTGAACCTTTCCTTAACAGCAGAGACCCTGTGGTGGATCCCAATTCCTAGCTGATGTTAGATATAAACTAGGTTACCCCATATTTATGTGAATATGTTCTATTATGTTTTGTGTTGTGGAATAAAGCGCCACTTTGAATGCGCATGTTATGTTTTGTTTTTTCGGATGGTCCTGAAAATATACTGGAAAGAGCGACATCGTTTGTGTCATTGTCTGAGCCTCTCACATCACATTTCGTTGATATCCACCAAAAATGAACACTGTAACTTCAACAGCTGAGACTTCCAAGTGCATCTGCTCCTTCATGGCCACCGCATTGGTGAAAGAATGGTTGCGAATGTCTGCCATAATCCCAGCGTCGTATACTTTCAGTCTAGGTCGTCCTGGTCTGGGAACATCTGTTAAATTACCAGACTCTTCAAACCGCTGTAACCAGCATCGCATTGTCGATCTCGAGGCTTCCATCTGCCTTGTGATCTCGCCGATACTTAAACCTGCGTTACGCATGCCGATAATTGCCCTTTCTGGGAGATACCATGGTGTTGGTCTCCCATGGTTGTAGTTGGTGGAATAACCGAACGGTTGCTGTATGACCTCGTAATAACCTCAGTTAAGTTAAAGGTTGTGGTGAATGGCATTAATTGTCCCTAGAATCATCCTTTCCATCTTAGAATAAATTCTCATGTGCAGTGAGACTGGCATCATTAATGACTTCAGTAAAAGCAATAGGTGAAGGATAATATACCCACCACCACCAGTCTCCATTATGAACCTCTCTACTATAAATACTGTATATAGTGTTTTATATAATATCTGTCCTCCCGGCACTCTCAAGAGATTATCACCGATAAGTGTAGTAGTTCAAAGTGGAGGAGCACATAGACACGCCCCAAAATGGATTGATCCCATTTATTCAGGTGTGTAGCAGACATGCTGTGTGTTTGTTTTTATTAAAAGTGTGCTTGTAACATATAAGTAATTTATTTCTCCTAAGACAACATTTTATGTTCCTATCATACTTATGTAATATGAGATGAAACGGTTAGAATTCACCGCAAACATTTCATGTCTTTTCTTTATACACGGCAGCAGTTTGTTTACATGGATACAAGTACAGGGCATTTCATTAAAACAGGAAAGTATGATGAGGTAGACATGAGTGTACCCAAGAATGTCTCACGGATAGTTTTAAAGTTTCTGGCACTTTCGTTTACGGGACAGGGAGTCATTTGTTTTAGAGACAGTAATTTCCTTTACCTGTATTGTATATATGTGTGTGTGTGTGTGTGTGTGTGTGTGTGTAGACACATACAAATAAATAATAATGGGAAAATCCTCTCTAAATAATCGGAAACAAATGTAGTATTAAAAATGTTGAGTCTACCCTCAAGTCTACTCTATGCTTTATTAATAACAAAGCACGCAGTAGACTTGGAGTGACGACTCATCATTTTTAATATTACTTTTGTTCTAGTATTGTGATTTAATATTATCTATCTATATACAATACAGTTAAAAGAAATAATTGTCCTAAGGGCAAACACATAAAGGGAATATACATGTACCCCTCCCTGGTCAGCAAATGTTATTCGTGGATATGGTGATTTGCGGCCATTTGAAACCTAACCCCTCAATTTGAAGGGCATGCTGTAAAGTATGAAATACACTACCATTTTGCAATTGATCATCGATAAATTGGGTAGTTCATAGAGGATATGCACATAGATATGCCATATAATGGATTGTTCACATAATCAGGGTTTCTGGCAGCGCCATGTGTGTTCTTGCATACGTGTCTCTGACATTGCCACATATACGGATTAGCCAAAACTGCCTGGCAAAAGACTTTGTGAGGACTGTACAAATAATTGATAAAGGTACACAGATACATTATTATACTTGGCCTTTTATTTGCAAAGGGAATCAAACATTTACATAAATTGTTTTCTAATCTTGAAATTTATAATTGTGGGTATCATTGTTTTTCATAATATTTGCCCTTACAGAAAGATGATATTCAAATGAGAAAGGGTTACTTTTTTTTTTTTTTTTTTTGCTGACAGGGTTGCCAAGGAATGAAATTGATTAAATTGCCTTGCTTTTCATGTCATTATCCATTAAGCCTCAAATAGGAAGTGCATTTTACCTGTAATAGTACGTATAAATACAGTTACCATGATCCCCCTGCAGCTGGCCTTCCTGGTGAACCACGACCCATGGCCATCTTTGAGCTCCTGGACTATATAGTGAATGAACCACCACCCCGGCTACCCCCTGGTGTGTTCTCCCCTGAGTTTGTTGATCTGGTGGACGTGCCTTAAGAAGAGTCCCAGTGAGAGAGCTGATCTCACAACATTACAGGTAAGGTATTTTAAAATTGGACTGTACTTAGAAAAGTATTTTTACATTAGTGACTAGGATATTAGCTCATGGTTTAAAAAATAAAACAAATAAATAAACAAATAAATATATTTAATTGTGAACTTTGTGATATTTCTCTCTCTCTCTCTCTCTCCTTCTCTCTCTCTCTCTCTCCTTCTCTCTCTCTCTCTCTCTCTCTCTCTCTTCTCTCTCTCTCTCCTTCTCTCTCTCTCTCCTTCTCTCTCTCCTCTCTCTCTCTCTCTCTCTCTCTCTCTCTCTCTCTCTCTCTCTCTCACTTATACACATATGCAGATATAGAGATAGTGATGTACCTGTTAACCAGAATAATTGGTGCAGAGCTCTTCTGGGAATGAGAGATTTCTGGGTATTGACAAATGTCTCATCCCGATATCAGTACCGTATATCTAACGGCTCTATGGCGGCGGGGAATTTTAAGCCCCCAAATTTCCATTTAAAAGTAGCTTTGAGCTCTATTGCTGCTTATGAATAGCAGTACCCCAAATGTGCACTTACCACTGACTCAGTAGTCCTTTACCAACCATCCTTGATTTTTAAATAAGGCCAATTCACTTCAAGTAATGTCATCAAATTATACCCGCTGGTGTAGTGTAAACACTAGTGACGTCACTGAAGGCGTGTTGGGGTGTTCCTCGTCTCGGTGGTGTGACTATTTATACAACATGTGGTTCAACAGCAACCACCGTATTCTAATTGTGGTGTTTCATTAGGATTTGAGGTGAAAAAGGTTACCAGTATGTACTTACTACATACATTTATTACACAAATATATATATATATATATATATATATATATATATATATATATATATATATATATATATATATATATATATATATATATATATATATATATATGTACAAAAATGAATGTTCAATGAATTATTTATTGCATTAGGGTGGATTCACTTCTGATGGGCTATAAATAGCCTTCTTTATCTCTCCATCTCACCTTAGCTGAGGCAGAAGGGTCTTGGTAAAAAATGTGTTTTGCTTATTTTCCATTTACTTTAAATAGATTTACGAATTATTTGTTTTATTTATTTATTTATAATATATGTAATATATTAAACACACTGTAATTATTTTCTTTAATTTATAAACCTGTTTTTGCGACAAAGGAATGTTCTCCAGTAGTGTTTCATTAGGATTTGAGTGAAAAAATATTACGTACTTACAATTGTTCTCTTACTTTGACAACACAACATACATACAGTATATTATTTCTCAGTTTTGATCTTTTTTTTAATTTTTGTATTTATTTATAGTTAGTGATACTTAAAAATAAGGCCAATTCACTTCAAGTAATGGCATCAAATATTACCAGCTGGTGTAGTGTAAACACTAGTGACGTCATTGGCGTCTGTAATTAACCGTCGATAGTTTCAAGAATTAATGCACTCATTTACTGAATATTCTTTGGAAAAAATAAATTAAATCAATTATTTATAGGAGATAAATATTATTATGAGTAAATATACCGATACGTATGTACTGACCACCTCCACGGCTCCTCATGGCAAATGGGGGGGGGGGAGGTGTGATGATAGCTGTGTTTATTATAGGGGTATAAATCTTTTTACGGTATGTTAGACAGGTTTATAATACATTTTATTATTTTAATATACCGTAATCTTAATTTGAATCCAGCTTGCCAAACGTAAGTTTCAGTATAAAATAATTAGTGGTAAGACCTTGTGAGTGGCTTACGATGTTTTATCACCACTCTTGACACACTAAACCACAATATTTAAGAGGTAAGAATTTTAAACTTGGTGGTTTAGACGACCCCTAAACTTGGGGCAGATTTTTTTAATGTTCAAATTTCGCCTTTTATAGGCCGTGATATACGGTACTTCTGTACAGGGGAAAGTTTTCCGAGAGTCTAAACTACGCATCTCATCTCGCAGGGACAAACAAATTTTGAAAGTGGTTTATGGGAACTGAATATGGTTTAATCCTCAAAGTATTGTTGCAATAAATTATATTTCTTATATTATGATGTTTCCCACGAAGTATTCATTAATTTTAACCCCAAGTGGTCAGGGGTCATGAATGGTGAATAGATATACAGGGTATACAGTATTTATGCATTTAATAAATTTTAATAAAACAAAATACTGTACATTAATCCAGAAGCAGCTAGCATAGAGGGTTTACTGTAAATATATGTTTCTCCCATTAAGAAGAGCTTAAAAACCTTCATTCAATGTGAATCTCAACATTTAACACCAGTTCTGGTATTTTACTTATTTTTACTCTGGGTTTACACCAGGCAATATCGAACTAGACTACACAAAATTGAAGAAGAAGAAAAAGGGTGTCGGGTTGCATCAAAATCGTTCTATCAGTTTATTTCATGTTAAATTGGGGATCTACTGGGTATGTGTGTAATTACTGTATACATTCTAGACTTAAGCAACTCAAGTAACCACCAATGTTGTTTCTTCTCTCACTTGTAAATCCTTGACCTAAACTGATGATGTGTCTTGGCAACTTCTTATTGCTACCCAATCATGAAGTACTAGGCTTATATAACTTTACTGTCCACCAACAGAACCATGAGTGGATAAAGCGAGCTGAACAAGAGGATGTAGATATTGCTGGGTGGGTGTGCAAGACAATGGACATAACGCCTTCCACACCCACAAAACCATCTGCTGAGGCAAATTGTTGAGCTTTGTGGGGAAGTTAAATGCCATGGTAAGTTAAAGGATATCTTGAGACTAAATGTAGGTAGGTATATACTGTGCTTTAGAGACAGTTAATTAAAAAATATCTTTGCCATCAGTAATCATGGAAGCTAAGTTTCTAATGCTGAGGTTGCTGATTTGATAATTTAGAATTATATTGATCTGAACATTGAAATGCAAATTGAGGATGTGAATATACTACAAGGGTTGGCACATGGAGTGTCTGACTAGAGGCAAAATTAGAATGATGATGAAATTTCTCAATATTTCTTTCATTGTAAACAGACTTCTATAGTACAGTACATACATAATATACATTGTTTACATATCAGAGATGATTTAACCCTTAAGCCCGGTTAAGGGTTAACCCAAATAATTTCTGAATGGACCTTCATGTTTAGGTATTAAGAACTAAGGAACATTAGAATGGAAGAAACTGTAGCGGGCCTATTGGCCCACACTAGACTGCCTGGTTTACACCCAACCCCTATTGCTCATATATCCGTTCAACCTATATTTGAAGATACCCAGCGTGTTTGATTTTATGAAGAAGTTCGGTAACTTATCTCACTCATCCACTACACTATTTCCAAACCAGTGTTTACCTATTTAGTGTCTAGATCTAAATTTGTCTAATTTAAAACCTTTGCTACGAGTTTGCTCCTGGTTGGATTATTTGAGTAACTTTGTTATATCACCTTTGTTTAACCCTGACTTCCATTTACACACCTCGATCATATCACCCCTCACTTTCGGCTTCTCTCGAGGGAGTCCAAATTAAGATGCTTTAATGTTTCTATACTCAAGGTTCCTATTGTTCGGGATTTTATCCTTCTGCAGTACGTTAACCAGAACTGAACCGCGTAATTCATGTGAGGTGTCACTAGTCTTGGAACTTACACTCCTTTGTATGAACCCAAGTACTTTTGTTAGCCTTGTTTTGAGGAAATACACATTGTTGACTTGGTTTAAGATTCCTACTTATCATTACTCGTAAATCTTTCTAACAGTCAGATTTCTCTATAAGAACGTTGTTCATCTGGTATCTGGTTTCTCTGTTTACATCTCCCAGACTAAGTACTTTACATTTGTCCACATTAACTTTCATCTGCCATTTTCCAAACCATGCAAAAAGTTTGTTTAGAGCTTTTGTAATTTTGTGGCGTCCTCATCAGATTTAATTACATTTTCTATTTTATTGTCGTCAGCAAATTTACTAATGTTGCTGTCTATGCCTATATTCATGTAGATATGTACTGTATACAGTAAAACCTGACAAGTCGTACATGCATTGGGCTCTGGCATTGTCTAATTATCCCAAATTCGACTTATAGAGGCACTCCACCCTCACAAAAAATCAATAAAAAAAATTATGGTCCATATACGTACTGTATACATGTATTTAGTAATTTTCGAAAAATAACACTTAACAGCACTGCAGGCAATGAATGAAGCATTGTAGTAGGCGAGAGGCATGGTAGGTGACAGAGGCATGGTAGTTAACTCGGGAATGGTAGGTGATGCAGGGGAATGGTATGTGTCGCAGGGGAATGGTATGTGTCACAGGGGAATGATAGGTGATGGAGGGGAAACGCTACATAAACAGTAAACAGTGTGGCACTTATGTATACTACTGTAATTTGGTCAAGTAAACAAAATAAAGAATAAATTTTTACAAAAATACACTGGTCCTTCGGTTAACGAACACAATTTGTTCCGCAGAGTCGTTCGTTAACTTAAAATTTCACTAACCAAATCCATTATTTCAATGGGATATTGGGTAATTGGTTCCAGCTCACAGAAAAGTACATACAAAGTAAAGCCAAAAACGCATAAAGTCAGACACACTCCCAAAATTCCCCTAAATTGCCCCTTAACTATACTGGTGTGTATATATATATATATATATATATATATATATATATATATATATATATATATATATATATATATATATATATATATATATATATATATATATATATATATATATATATATATATATATATATATATATATATATATATATATATATACACACACACACACACACACACAGTTGTATTTCATTTAACGGTCAATTGAACCCAGAGGGTCCTATGTAATAACAGAACATATGGGATTAATTCCAATAGAAACCGTCCGACTTCAAACCCACTTTTTGAAGGCACATACCTATGTTGTAGTAAAAATAACATCTTAATTTTATGATGGTACATGCAACAATAATTAATACTTTAAGAGAAATAGAAAATACAGTCGCCAAGTTAATGTCCATTCAATGGACCCAACTCTCACACTACACTGCCCACTGCCCTTTCTGAGAGAAATTTTGGGAAAACCACTAAATTTTAATAAATAATACCTCAAACTAAAGTTAGGATAATAATTGACAATATGATTCCTTGTAAGATTAGGGAATATTTTGAATATAAATGTCATATTTTGCACAAAAGATAAATATGTTACCTAGAGAAAAATTTTTATCTAAAAATTGTATGTTTAATGCAAAATATATGATGTTTATATTCAAAATGATCACCAAAATTATAAGAATTCCACAATGTAAATTATATTCGACCGGTAATTTATGAATTTTATGAGCTAAAACAAATATTCAGTTAATAAAAAAATAATCTTCACAACACTATCTGTCAATCAGTACCCCACCTGTTTCCAATCAGGGTCAGTCCCAACCCCCCACCTCAATTAACTTCCAGGTTTTTAATATTTAGTATAATAATACCTCAGATTAAAATAGGATAATATAATTGACATTGCTGGAATTCCTTGTAAGATCAGGAATATTTTGAATATAAATGTCATATATTTGCACAAAAAGATAAATATAGTTAATTTGAGAAAAATTTTTATCTAAAATTTGTATGTCTAATGCAAAAATATGATGTTTATATTCAAAATGATCATCAAATTATAAGAATCTGCAATGTAAATTATATTCAGACTGTAATTTGTATGAATTTTATGAGCTAAAACAAATATCTTCAGTTAATAAAAAAAATAATAATTCTTCAATGGGTAACAGATGGTCGTTGGTTCCTCCTCTCCCCCCCACCAACCGGCCCCAAGAGATGTGTGATAACCAACTAAATTTTAATAAATAATACCTCAAACTAAAGTTAGATATTGATAATTGACATTGCGGATTCCTTATAAGATTAGGGAATATTTTGAATATAAATGTCATATATTTTGCACAAAAGATAACATAGTTAATTTGAGAAAAATTTTTATCTAAAATTTGTATGTCTAATGCAAAATATGATGTTTATATTCAAAAATGATCACCAAATTATAAGAATTCCAGCAATGTAAATTATATTCTGGCCGGGTAATTTTTATGAATTTTAGTGAGCTAAAACAGGCAGTCAGGCAGGTGGGCACCTTAAAAATAGTTGCTCGAAATGACAACTACCGCAGAGTATGTGGAAAAATCCGTGTTAGTGAAAGTTTCTGGCGAGCACCGCCATGATAAAACGCTAAGTGAAACCGCTAAGTAAGGGTAATATATATATATATATATATATATATATATATATATATATATATATATATATATTTTTTATAAAAACAACACACAATATTATTATATATATATATATATATATATATATATATATATATATATATATATATATATATATATATATATATATATATATATATATATATATATATATATATATATATATATATATATATATATATATATATATATATATATATATATATAAATAAATAAATACAGTTGGTCCTCATATTACGCGGTCCCGCATTCCGCGTTTCACCGTTAACGCGGTGCCTTGCCAGAACCTAACATTTTCACATTCCGCGGTCGTGAACCCCATTACGCGGAGAGCGGCTGGCAAGCCGCGCCATTTTTGGATCCAAACCTCCCGCCATCCGCCATGTTGTGTAAGAGGCGCGAAAATGGTGCGCACAAGGTCGCCCAGTCATCAAAACATGACCAGTTCTTCACCCGCCACCCACTACAGCCGGCCCAAGTCAGTGATAGTGAGGATATGGACTTATATGAACTAGACAGAAACATTTTAGTAATTATATAGTATATTTGGGTACTGTACAAGTATAATACAGCTTTGCCCTTAGGTCAGTGTGTGCATGTAGATGAGAAAAAATAAATGATGAAAGGTTGGCTTGTGTTTAGGCATTATGAACGAGTATGAAAGAGGTTTAAGCGCACTAAATTGACACGCACGAGAGGCAGGTGTTACTCTGACAATACCCACGCAGCAGCTGAAGACAGAGAGGTGGGATGGTGGGGGTGGAGCTTTGGCAGGCTAGCATTTGGTGCACTTGTGACCCATTTTTAAAATTTTCAGTTTGAAATTGGATATTTTAACTGAACCCTCTGGGTAATCAGCAGATAGTTGAAATTGCGTAAGAAAATTATGTGTAAGTTGGGAGTCTACAGTACTCTATTACGAAAAGCACCGTGGCTTCATTCTCTGCTTGAAAATAGGGTTTCAGAATTAACCCATAATTTTTTTTTTTTGCAGAGTGATTAGGGTGTTTAGATAAGCTGTTTTTGCTGACAATTCCTCAATATGATCAATTTGTGCTACCATAGTGTAATGAAGTATGTGGACCTTGTTTGTATGATATATACTGTACTTGATTGAAACTCAGAAATGGGGGTTTAACTGCCTATGGTGCAGTAGTCCTTTGTTGTTGTTAAAATTATTTAAATATTGTAATTCATATTTTGAACTCCTAAATTTTAGTATTTCTATTGAAATGCTGAGTCTTGATATACGAGCCTAATTTTTTTCTTTGGTCTTGTTACAGGGAAGAGGTGTGCATATTCCGCTGGCTGGAGAAGCACCAGAACCACCTTGAACCTTATACTAGATGTGATGTATAAATCGTAATTGTTCCAAGTGGATTACAGTGTTGTTTATTGTGCGTCCAAACACCTGTCTAATTAGTCCCAGGGGTGACTTGCTATTCCCGAGGCCAATTTTTTGAGTGACAATTGATTAATTGACACGTTTAATACAAGAGTAGCAATTACAAGACTGGCATTGAACCAAAGAGGGTGCAGGAACAGAGTAGACTTGTCTGAGCACAAACAAGTTGGTCAGAAATCTGGGTAAGTGTAATATGAATGAGCTACGCTTTTAACATAAAAATAATCTGCTTAAAAATAAAGCTAAAAATTTATCCAGATGTGATATAGACTCAGAGGAAGTAGTGTTGCATGGTATCCCAGGAACTGAATTCTGTGGTAAATTAACTGTCACAATGTAGCCCAGAAACAGAATACTGTAATGTACTTACCTGTTTATGCTTGCCTACACCTACATCATTAATTTCTTTGCAAATTTGAACATAATTATGATTTGGAATATGCATCAGTCCATCATTGTAAATCATTTTAAAAACAAACACATTATAGTAGTGTTAACGGCACTAATATGTTAGTGTAACATGTTTTAAGAATGCATGATTATGTGTTTAGTTTTATAAAAGGAACATTGACACATGTTATAAATTAAAACGATACAAAATTTCTTTAAGTAGTACAGTACTATTCATTGAAATTTTTTTATTATAACAAGCTTGAAGAAATTAATGTGCTCTGGTTTAAATTTATCACATTCACTTTGTATTATTTCAAGCATTGGCATTTCAAAATAAACTAACAGAATTCAGAATGTAATAATGTGGTAGTTTGTTTTAGTGATATCATATTGTGACCACAGCCCTGGCAGATGTAGAGATATTACAGGAAGGTGATCATAATCCTGTAGCTTATACTGTATGGTCATCAATCTTTTCGTTATTATAAACACTAATGTAGGAAACTGTTAGTGACCTTGGTAGTTGCCAAATGACTAAATGGCCAATATAGGAAAAAACACGTATGTTGCTTTACTCCAGTGCTAGCTTGGTAATTGTGGCCAGTGTGCCTATGCAATCCACTTATGGCTAAATGAAATTTTATTAAAATAATGTGATGAGTGCACCTTTGAGGTGTATAACCTGGGTTATTGTGGAATGTTGAAGGCATTCTTTTCATACATATGCACATGTGATTCATGGCATTTTGAATGTTCTTCATGATAAGTTTGTGATT
Organism: Homarus americanus; assembly: GCF_018991925.1. Classification (NCBI taxonomy): domain Eukaryota; kingdom Metazoa; phylum Arthropoda; class Malacostraca; order Decapoda; family Nephropidae; genus Homarus; species Homarus americanus. Next base: position 4,743,720 of record NW_024713129.1, read on the forward strand.
AAAGTGCTGAGATATGGTCGTGTATGAGACACGTCCTGTGTGTAACGGTTGTCTGCAGTTTCTTCCAGAGAGGAATTGTTGGCTTGGCTGTAACTTCCATATAATAGTTTTATAAAGCCAGTAAGAGGCTTTCAAGATCTTTTTTCCTAGTATTTTTGAATTGTAAAATGTACATTTATTACATTGCTATGTTTTTTATCAATGTATAGGGGATAAACTTGTGGTTGTAAAATAGAATTTTCTGTGGGTAATGTTTTTACTACTTAAAGCTTCATGTAGTGTCCACAAAAATCAGAATTTTTTTTATTAAAATGATTAATAATTTTCGATGTCAAGTTGATTAATTATTTTTTGGGTCTAAAATTTTTGTCTCTGATGTTGGTTCTCAAATAATACCATATTTAAATTGAAATGTGCTGTTTAAAGAAAAATGCTACTTTCTGCACTCCATTGTTAATTTCCTGGTGGTGCACGTGTATCCTACTACAGTAGTACAGTACGTTGATGCCGACAGTGCTGTTGTTGGAAAAACTGTTCTCATAATGACATCTCTCTTCAGTTTTCATGAAGTTGATCCATAGTTTACTTTCCATGGACTTGGGTAATGTTGTGCACATTATATAGAAGGAAGGGATTTTTAAGACAATAAATACTCAGATGATGTATTAACTGATATGACTAGTACTTTATGAAGTTGTAGGGGAGAGTATTCACTATAGCGGAAATGAACATGCACATTGATTTAAACTTTGCCTGATGACTAATGTATCTTTTGAAGGTATTTTTAGAGTACTGTATACCCTATCGTGTTATTAATTGTATAGGTGTTCTCTACTTGTTTGATAAGTTTTTGTTTGATTGATCTGTGATGTTTTGGTTGTCTGAGAGGAAAGAAAATGAGACCGAGAAGTAGTAAATGAAACACAAGATTGATTCATGAATGTGTTAAGTGTATCTGCAAGTGATATTGTGGCATTCTTGAATAGACCCTAACAGAAGTAGTAATGGGCTGGAGTGAGAAGCACTTGATCATGTGGCTCAAGTACACAAATCCAGTACTTCCCAACATTCACACGGCCTTCTACTCCAGGTTTCATCTCCCATGCTTAAATTGTCAATCTCAAAAAGTAAAAAAAAAAAAAAAAAAATATCACACCTTGGTTTCTATACTGTACTGTTACTACTTTTGTTTTTCTTTTTTTTTAAGTATTCTGAAAAGGAGGATTAATGCAGAACCTCCACTTACTTCAATTTTAGTATTTTTCCAAGGATTCCTTCATTGAGATACTACTCACATACATTTAATGCCCCACTCTCTCCACACACTTTACCCTGAGTTGTCATTTTATCTTTCAATAAATGTTTCATTAAATACTCTGGTAGTCATTTGGGCTAAACATATATGGTATATAATGCTTAAATTTTTCCAATTCAGATATTTACAACTGCTATCACTCCATGTCTCAACATTTATATTACTTCAGATATCAAAAGCTGCCAATTATTCTTCGTCTCTCATTGGTTGTGATGAACCACTTCTCCACATTTACAACCAAGTAGTGAATGCTTTTTGTGTGTTCTTGAGTGTTTTAAGAGGCTCAAAATAAGCATACTCTCAATATTGTTGTCAATGGTGCATGTTTTCCAGGAGACATTTTTGGGCTGGCTGATGATAAGTTGCTGCAGTTTTAAGAGGTAAACCTTATGAATATAATCAATATACACACACTCCAAAAAGTATCTCAAAGGAGGTTATGGGGGGCGAGGTCCATGTCGGGAAAACTAACTCCAATCAGCAACCACTACATACTAAGATGGAATACAATCTTTGATAGTCAAGAGGAGGAGATTACCAGCTCATGAGAGACAAACTACAGAGAATTAAATGGGAGGAAATCATTAGCAAGGAGGCAGACATAGACAAATCAATGCAAAACTTTATGGAACTCCTTGAGTTAACAGTAGAGGAATGTATACCCCAGAAAAGAAGAGGGAATAAGACCAGGTGGACAAATCGCAGAACTAGGGAAGCCTGGACGAAAAAATACAAGATGTGGAAGAAATACCGGAGCACAGGACCTCGAGCAGATTATGTTGTCTACATTTAGGACTCCTAAATGTGGTCAATCGGGAAGTTCGATAAGCTAAATGGCATTTTGAGGATGAAAACCTGGTCCTGGGGGATGACAAATGGCTGATACCTTTAATGGATACCTTACATCGATATTCACATGAGGTGATGGATAACATGTCAATACCCAAGAGAGTGTATAACCCCAGGTGGAAAATGAATTGAGAGAGCTATTACAGATATCAAAAGGAAAGTAGCTAGCTTGAAAAAATTCAAATCCCCTGGAGTAGAGGGAGCACAGACTAAGGTGATAAAGGTAGCAAACAAGATTTGTACCCCACTAATACATGCAGGAAATCCTTGGGTCAAGTTAAAGTACCAAGGGACTGGAAAAGTGCAGAAGAAAACTACAAGCCGATCAGCCTAACATCTCATACAGGTATATGCAAGCTCTTGAGAAAATCCTGAGGGATGTCGTCCTCCCAAACACCCGACTGGACACCGTCTTAATGCATCACAGTGCGGTTTCATAGAAAGAAAATCCTGTAACAAATTTACTCGTGTTTCTTGAAACCGTTACAGAATATGTGGACCAAGGCTCCTCTGTAGATGTGTTGTACATGGATTTCTCCAAAGCATTTGACTAAGTCCCACATGCATGACTAGCTTCTTAAGATCCAGGTACATGGCATCACAGACAAGATTTTGACATGGATAAATAACTGGCTCAAAGGCCAGCAACAAAGTGTGGTAGACTTGTGGAACAGTCTACCAGCCCAAGCTGTGGTATCAAGAACATTAGTACTGTATTGTGATTCAGAATAGCCCTTGACAAAATTGTATAGAACAATGGAAGGGTCGTACGCTGGCCATTCCTTCTTTCCCTCAGCATGGCTACCTCTAGTGAATGGCCATTCGGTAGATAAAATGAACACTGCTACTACTGTCGTCTCTGTAGGGTTGTCAAAATCCTTCGTCTCGTGTCGTATTATCTAGCGCAAAATTGTAAAGATACTTTTTGGAGCGATTGTACACATTGTTAGCTGCTCGTTAAATTTTACTGCATCATCGGATTGTCACAAGACCTAGTTTTTTAGGGTTAACAAAAGTAGGTGTTTAATTTTGTGAAAATTATTTAGAACTTTCAATATAATGAGTTTCCACAACTATATTGATTATTGAAAATGTGAGGAAATTTGGGGGAAGTTGTCTTTATTCTTATATTCCTGTTGAATGTTGCCTTTTCACTGGAACAAAAACTGCATATTCTCAATCAAAACTTCTGGAACTTTCATGAAAGCAATGTATTATTAACTGTTACAGCAGTGTGCAATAGGCTGCAGAAATTTTGCCTGAGAAAATGAATGCCTTATTATATATAGTACACATTGTCAAATTTATCAGTGAAGTGCATGAACTCTTACATGCTAACCTGCACCAATGATTTTATTACTATCTGTGACATGGTTAACCAGCATCTTAATTTTCCAAAGCATTATCTAAAAAGCATATGCTTATTCTCTAGCTGATGTATGTGTTTATCACAGTGTATTAGTAATGATTGTGGGAAGTACTGTACCATATTGGGTAACCAATCATCTCCTGCCATTGTTTGTGCTGCAGGTCTATAGTAAGTCTCAGGAACTGGTCCTTTAATCAGGAGCAGATATTCTGTGGTAATAGAAGTGACTTTTGTGTTGTGAATGTGCACAATGCTCCTGAGAACATGCCACACTTCATGATACAAGCATTGTCTTCAAGAGGTCAGGTCAGAAGGGATTGCTATGCATCTGAACGAGGAGGAGCAAGCATTTTTAGGGTTCAAGTGTGAGAGAGAAGGAACAAGCATTTTCTTTAAAGGGTCAGGTGAGAAGGCTATAATTACCACTGAAAACCTGGGATGATGTTCTGTTCAGCAATGGGATGTACAGTATATGATCCAGCGAATATATCCTGTCAGTGTAATCAGTGTAGGTTTTAGTAGAATACAATTTTTTTCACAATTATTTAGTTGACAATTCTCAAATGAGAAATTACATAAAGTTAAAAGACCTGCATGACTTTGCTGACTTGCTTACATATTTTGCCATGTTAACAAGAATGTGAAGTTAAGAGTTCACTTGAGCTTACTGTGGGGTTATGTTGTATCTAGTCAGAAGCAAAACAAAGCAGTCTGTTGGAAACTTAGACTTGTTCATGCAACAGGCTTGCAGTAGTCATGATTTAACCAAAATATTTGATTATTCCATTTCAGAATCTTTTAATTTAAAGTACATTTTGGAGCTATAAATATGCTATAGACTAGTACAGTACTTAGCATAGAAGTTATCAAGTGATTATATTTTGATAATATAAAATGCAGTCAACAGGGATTAAGGCATTAGTATCAATGAATTGTAGGTAATGGGTGAAGTAAGTATAGTGACCAGGGACCAATAAATGGTTCTAGTTATATGGATGCAGGTATATGAAAAAGGTTGCAGTGCAAATGGGTCCCAGCTCTGTTAGAACCCAACCATTAGGACTGAGTCCTAGTCTTGAGGTTGGGAGTCATTGGAACTTAAGGCACATTTTACCTACTACCTTTTCACTCACATTTTGCACCGCACTAACTCGGTGTGGCACACATTTTTATGCTCTGTTCTCTCCTCATTTTATTACTCACAACAAACACAATGTTCATTCTTTCACTTCTTATTCTTTCATTCTTTGGGCACATAACTGCTTGACCTATACGAGTTGTCTGATGGATGTGGAGAATTCTCCTTAAGAATTTGAATAAACATTAACTTAAACATTTGACACTTAAGGTGTAGAGGTAGTTGGTGACAAAGCTGTTTTGGAAGATTCTACTGTAAATTAATTTTGCATATGACCCACCGCTGTAAATTTTGGCAAAGGTATCATGATAGTGGAATGAATGAAGAGAATATTCCAGGTTAAAGTTACCAGCTTACAAATTACACATCTCTGTCTGCCATCTGGACTGAGTTGATGATGTACCTTTTTATTTCTCTTTCCAAGTAAAAATATTAACACCATTACAGTGCCTACGAAAATCAGAGTGGGTTCTGTGCTAATATAGAATACTGCTGTACTGTATATGTGTGTGCATATCAAGGTACTGTACTATATGTTTTTTGACCTTGAACATTAACAAATTATCTTTAGAAATATTGATCCACATGAAGTTTAGATGTTTACAATGGTCTCCCTCATCAACCACATAGCTAGGGACAGACAGAAGGCAAATCTTAAGGAGCCTCAGTTCTTACAAACCATTATCTTGTCACTAACAGTATACTTGTACTGTATGCCTATATGGAGAAATAAGGGTTTATGTCTTGTTATGTGCAATGCTCTGTACTGTATTATACTTTGTTATTCTATATTTTGGCACCAAATGATTAGTTACAGCTCTGTCATCAAGCCAGAAAGTATTGGATGATACTATTGTGTGACTTCTATCCTCTCTAATTTAGGTACACCTGTGACATGATGGGATAAAGAGTCGGTTTGCAAAGATTATAGGTTAAGTTCCTGAAAGGAATAGACCCAGTGGTGAAGACAGGTCATAACCATGGGTTGTTTTAAATAGATTGATCTGCTCTGTAGAAAAATGCCCAGAAATGGAAAAAACTATCCAGATGTGTGCTTTGAAGGGAGCTTGTGATGTAACAGTTTTCACACAGTATAGTATGCTATCACATTTGTTATTATGCAGAGAGGTTAATACATACATCAAGAACCACTATTTTTTAATGATAGTGCTGTGAATTGTCATGGATATCAAAATAATATGGAAAGTACTTTTACCCTTAAGTGGCAGTCAACATCAGTGGAAATAGCTCTAGGGATGGCAGCCATCATCAGTGGAGGTTAGCTTCTGGGACTGTGGTTATCATCAGTGAGGGGTGATTCAATAGTCTATTTATCAAACATTAATTCTGATATTAGCAAATAAGCAGGCTCATTAAGCTCAAAATAGTCATTAACACTCAGCAAGTACAGTCAAAGCTCCTTGTGTTAGCATGGCCTATTTTTTTTCTTTAAAATAGGCCTTGATTAATCAAGTTCATTTTAGTGAAAATGTATGAGCAATTTTGATGGAATCCATTCTTGTGTAAATTTTATTTGAAAGGTTGCTGGATTAAGAAGAATTGAAAAATTCTGCTCTAAGGGTTTTCTTTAATAATTTTATTGACAATGCTGATTTTCCAATTTCTACATACCATACCAGTCTCCAAGTCATTTTTTTTATTAATGTTTGGTGTACCGGTACTGTACTCGGCTGTGACAACAATTTACTCCAATTTTTAAGTTCATTTTCTTTCTCTAGCTCATGAACGTTGTTCTACAATATTGTAATAATTAAAACAATTCGATTTGGCACTGAGGTACTGTACAACTTCTCAAGGCTAAGAGCTACTGTATATACAATTCCTAGTGGCACAAGATCTGTATATACAGTTTTTTATTCCTCACAAAGTTAAGTTCTCTGTGGTAGTAATGTAAGTGTTTAAAAGTTATTAGCAAAGAAGTTCTTTATATGCTGTTTTCAGTGGGACAGAGTAACAGCATATATAAGTTACACTTCTCATTGGCACTGAGAAGGGTGACAACAGTGTTATTAGAAATCAGACTTTTACTGTAAGTACCGGTACTTACGATTTTATTTATATTTATTTACATTCAATTAATTTTTATCTGTACCCTGTATAAATAGTTCTTTACTTTGTGATAATTTATGTAGGAAAATGTGGCATGTTTCCCAAGCATTTTGCTCGTGGCCATTGATGTATTTGGTAGTACAGTTCAAGGTAATTTATCATCCTAAGGATTTCTGGTTGTCTTGAAAGTGGGGTTTTGATATTTACTTCAGATTTGCTAAACTGGACATTGCCGAGGTTCATGCTTAGTAAATTATCACTTGCCCATGAGATGTAAGTGTAATCCTAGGACGATGCAGGGTAGACTGTGTGATACTACCATGAGATTGCTTGTTTTGAAACAGGAGAGAGCAAGGTGACCCTTAACCCTTTAACTAACTTCATATTCCAATAACTATGTAAGATACCTGTACACTATTACTGTCATACATACACCTACCAGATTAACCATACAGTAAGGAAGAGCTTAATATGCTCCACTGCTTACTATTATGGAGAACTTTAGTGGTATCAAAATAGGAAATGAATAAACTAATTTAAGATATGAAAGTTGAATTGTCAGACTAGAGCTGCAAAAGTCCATCTTAAAGACGTTTTGCATTAAGGATAAAAAAAGTTTCATAATTCATAACAAACCAAATTTTGAGGTGCAAAAATTACCTGGGCACCTTTTTGACTTCCAGTACTTTACAGTATTTTTTTTCCCTCAGTGCTCGGATAAAAAATAGTTAATTCAGATGTGTACTGTGTAGTTATTGCTTGCAGAGCGTCATTGTTTATTTAAAAAGGAATATCAATTATTTTCCATGAATATATCATGCCAGTACAGGGTTATGCTTGAGGTAGCTGTTACTTAATTACAGGTTTATCCAGATAGTTTTAAGGTGATGTTGCTTTTGAATAGTAAATAATTTTCACACCTTTGAATTTTGAAGGTATAAGTGTGCGATGGAGTATTTGTTACTGTATACTTATAAGATGTCTTGCTTTGGGTTTATGGAATTAGCAAAACTGAGGACCATGGTAATTATGCAATTCATATTCATCCATGTGAATATGCTTCCATGTTTTGGAGACTTCATTAGATCTCAGACCAAAGTGTGAAACACAAGGAGTCAAAATGCTGGTCAGCAGTTGTATTTGCAAGACTATATTTTCTGTGAACTTCTAGATACAGTTATAAACTTATGCACTTAAGCACCGCGCACATACACACTTACCAGACTTCCTGAATCTGCACCTTTACTCTTTGTGTATTCTTGTTCACAACATCTTTAAATATTAAACACTGCAAAGTCATGTACTTTTGTAGTCCATATGAAGTGTACAAGTATGTTACTAAGATTAAAAAAAAAACATACTTTACTTGTGATTACAGTAAGGAGTGAGTTTGGGTTTTTGCTTGCCAGCGCTAGGCATTGCTGCATTTAACTGGCTATTCTGAACCAGGTTGATTGAAAAGCATGACAGATAACTGCATTTTCTGACTGTGAAACAGCTATGTGCTTGTCGTAAGTGGTAATTGCATATTCTCACAAGTTTGTGGCCATATATGTGCAGAGATAATCATTTTAGGATCAAGTATAGTTTATGCAATATTATTTTATGAATTTTCTTAATGATTAATGAACTGTAAGATTACAAGTTTGAAAGTGATAATGATTAGGAAGGCTGTTGCCATTAATGTTCTACTTTATTATTGTAAAACTTCATTAGTGATGGTTTCACACGAGTGGAGGGTATCTGAATACAAAATATGGTGATACACAGTGGGGTACTTGTGGAGTACTTTGTTGATACTGTGCAATGCCATATTAAAGATTACAGTGGATTTTGGAGAGTGAAGCACCCATGCAAACCATAGTGACTACTGATTTGTCACAATAAGAAACTTATGGTCATCTCACATATCATCTGTTTTGGGAAACTGACTCTCTAGGTAAATGGGCACTTGAAAAGGGTGATGTATGCAGATTTTGATCTTTACCACATGACATAGATGAAATATGAGAAGAACCTTTATGTGAATATTGAGACATATCAGTATTGTTAATATAAAGCTTGGAGACTCAAATGTTAGAAATACAATATTTACCGGGGTAAATCTTGGCTTGTTGAGGAATTTTGGCAGTATATAGTTTTAAAGTGAATTGGGCTCTCGGGATTGTCTTGCACCTAAATATTAAAGCATCCTTAGATATTTAATTGTGTACTGTGAGTGAAGCTGAGCTAACAAGACAGGATTTTGTGGTGAGTGGGAGGATGCCTTACTGTTCAGTGTCGTGTTTTGAATCCGTGGGATGGTAAATGTCTTAATTTAATTTTTTACAAGTAATACAGACCTAGAGAAAATAACAAGTAGCTGAATACTATTAGGATTTATGTTGATATTTTAAATTATCAGTTAACATCCATTTCAGTTTAGGAAACCAAAAGTTTTTGTATTCTTGCATTATATGGTTATTAAAGTGTGTGTATAGGAATCTACTTCTCCAAAATATTGCTGAGTGTACCAAAGAAAGGATGGTGTATTTATTTACTGGTAGCTTAGGGATGCACTTTTAAGGTATGGGGACTGGTCCTCTAACTCGGCTCACCAGGACATGGGGTTCTACCATACTGTGTTTATATTGTCTATAATACCAGTATTAAGTTGGGCAAAGCCTATGTCAACTGTAGGACCACAAAGTGGAAACGCTGCAGTCAATGACTGGAGAATTACTGATGTTAGTTGAGGCACGTCACTGGAGAGAGCAGAGTTGGAAGGCACGGCCCGAGCTCTTCCTATTTGAAAGGCAATGCAACAATTGCCAAAATGTTACTGCCAAGCCCTTTGCTTGGATCATTGTACAGGAACCATTCATTACATTAATTGGTTTTGTCACTTTGTAATTTTAATAGTTCATTGTGTGGCCTCTTGTGACACAGGAATTGATGATAAATAAAGTTTTCAAGTTTATTTCATCTCTGACTATATTTTTTTATCCTAAAGAACGAAAATTGGTGACAAGGCTTTTGTGAAGTGTTTATATATTAGTTTTCATTACTGTTTACTTTATTGCTTCCTGCATTAAGCATTACAAGGCTTATGAGCGGAGAATGACAATGCATGTTAGTATTATGTCATTCATAATATAAATCAAATGCTTAATGTAAATCATTAATATGACTCATTTAAATGAAAATTCATGTGTAGCATTAGATGAACTTTTATTGAAAGTAAAACTTTTTTATTACTTGTGATTTCAATAAATTGGTATTTTCAATTTTGGGTTTCTTTAACCTTTTCTGAGTGTATGAATTCTTGCTATGTTAATATGTTCTGGGATGTTCAGATGAGCTAAATATTTGTAAAGTGTAAAGTAATACAAGGCATCCTTATGTATAAAAATGTCTCAAACACTGAATACTATAAAACCAAAAATCTGAAACTTTTGCTCAAACTATCCTGACAAATTTTTCATTATGAAATTATGATGTAAATAATTCCAATATCCTTTTCTTAATTCAGGAAATAGTAATGAAAACAAATCATGACAAGCATAATTTAATAAATGAAGGTCATTTAAAAGTGGCAAAGTATACAAAAAACAATTCTAATGATGCACTGTACTGTACATATCACGATACGTGAGCCAGAAAGCTGTCAAACTTCATGGGTTGTTGTCCTTCATTTTCCTCGTGTATTATGACATATCTCTTCTCATCCATCGTCACCTGGGAAAATGAAGAGTATAGTAATTAATTCTGAAATACCATTTTATAACAGGTTCCAGTAGCCATAGCCCTGTCACCTCTTAAAAGTCAAACTGGTTCAAGACTAATAAGCTTCTCATTCTTTTTTATCCTAAGAATCAATTCAAAGTCCCAGGAATTCTGATTTCTTGATTCTTACAAATAGCCAGTCTGCCTCTTAACTGGAGGATATCCAGCTCCCATAGTTTGACCTAACTCCATTAACCCCTTCACATGGAGCACAACCTTCAAACTAAGCAGCGTGGACAGAAATGTAGTTGGCAAACTACAATCTCTTCTTCCAGGACAAAAGGGGCAAGAACTACCAACAACTGTATAGCTAGGGATAAACACTCTGGTGTTTCCAGACGATTGCTAAGCCCTCATTAAGTTCATTAAACCTTAATTCCTAAGATGGCAATTGCTACCTACTAACCCATCAAAGGATAAAAACTGTACTGATTTTGGAAGTTTATTTACCATTGGACATGAAATTTTGCACCCAATCAAATTTGAAAGAAAATCATCAGGAAATAATATTAGAAATGGCATAAAGTGATACTGTAATTGGCAACTCTTGGATGAGGCCACAGACAACAACTACTTGCCTCTGTGGCACTGCTCTGTCTTGAACCATGCTTTGAGCAGTACCACACTTTAAAGCATTACTAGAATGTGGTGGAATTGTGTAAATACTGTAGTAAACATAACATGTAAATTTATGCATATACTGTACCTATATAAGAAAATCCACATAAATACTGTATAAGCGTATGAATACGGGCATACACTTGAGTGTAAAGGTATCACAGTTGTTAAAGAAGGGCCACCATTCAAGTGATATTAGTCAGTGTCAGTATTTAATGTTTTACAGTATCTTATCTGTTTGTACAAACTTGTGTTCTACAGTGTGTTGAAAGTGATTGGAAATAAGTGGCTTCCATATAAAAGTAATTTGCGTTATTTTCTTCCGTGAAGGACGTAGTATGAGGCAGTACTATACAGCGACTAGCTATGGTATTACCAAATACAGTGGTCCCTTGGTTAACGAATGGTTTGATTAACGAATTACCTCCCATAAGGATCTTCAATTCGGTTAACGAACAAAACTTCGATTAACGAAATCCTTACGACAAACACGTTTTGTTGTGAGCATCAGCTGATGGGCTAGTCTGCCAATTCAGTAATCTGTTGTTTACATTAGTTTCCAGTGGAGTAAATATCAAGAAAGTAGTGCTCTTTAATATTTTTGCATATTTTATATTAAAATTATTAGTCATTTTAAAATTTAATTAACATATTGTATTGATAATACAGCTGCTCCCCGACTTACGACGGGGTTAGGAACCAACATCCAGGTCGTAAGTCGAAATGGTCGTAAGTCGGAAATGCTTAAATAATACATAGAAAATCTAAAATGGGGGTCTCTTTTTCTTCTCAGCACCACAAAACACTCACTTTTAAGCTTGCCAGCCATTTTAAAGTGAATTACAGATGAAAATTTTGTCTGTACTGACTTTGGCACTCAAAAATAATGTAATTTGACCAAATTTTGGTATGACTGAGGCAGGTCGTAAGTGCGGGTGGAAGTAAGTCGGGGAGGAGCTGTATATGCAGTACAAGTACAGGGAACTAGTTTTTGTGCGCCCATCAGCTGCTTGACTCACTCACCAGGTGTCAGTGTGGCTTTGTTGACAGTGGAGTGAACATCGATTTTGTTGGTGTGGAATATTTTTGCATTGAAATTTTTGGTCATTCTGAAATTTAGTTAACATATTGATAATATATACTGTAGTGCAGTGCAGTGTTGATTTAAATAAAATAATCTTGAATTACACCTAGTGAACTTAAAATTTTATTGGTGAAATGACTGCTTCAAGCATGGCTCCCCAGAAAGGTGATTTCTCCTCCATCCCCACTTCCTTCTCTTCTCCCTTCTCCTCCACCCCCACTTGTAATTCTCATCATCATCATCAACCAGGAACCTTCTACATACACACCTCAAAGTAAGTGTACTTTACTGCATTTTTTTTTTACTTTGTATATGTACTTTTCTGTGAGCAGGAACCAATTACCCAATATCCCATTGAGGCAATGGATTCGGTTAACGAAATTTTTGGTTAACGAACGACTCTATGGAACGAATTGTGTTCGTTAACCGAGGGACCAGTGTATTGGGTTAGTGTTTTTATACAGTGTACAGTAGATGAGGTTTCAATTGCCTAGAAATTAAACTATATGTGATTGGAGGTAAATGTTTTGAGAACATGGAACTGGAAAAAATTAAATATAATGCTTGTTGTGTGCTGCAAATAAATGCTCTGTATATTTGCTAGGTGGTAGCATATGCGTCAGGATTTCCTTTGACACCACAGCCCATACAGCTGGAATGTTAAGTGGGGTGAACTTTCTAAGTACAGTCAGTAAAATAAGTATCAACCATCCTAAGGTTGATAGAATAGGAAATGAGCAATAACAACCAACTTACTCCAGTACAGTCGGCCCTTCACATACGCGGGTTTAGCATACACGGATTCGCAAATACGCGGATTGCCCCGCCGGAGAAATATTCTGTACATTGAAGTAACTGAAGTACATTCAAATCGCGCGCGGCACCGAACACTGCACACCGCCCACTACCCCACACACACACACACGCATAGCACGTCGTCACCCCACCCCGCGCTCCCTCACTCAGTCAGTCTCGCTGTAACCACGCTTGTGTCAACATCAGAATTGTTGTTGCTACCCTTGCTACCCACATTTACCATGGCCCCTAAAAGAGCATCCATGGTGCGTGCCCTGAAATTCATGCGAGGGATGGATGACGTTTTTGCTCCGTACAAAAACATCATGGAAGAAATGAAAAGAAAGAGACGACAACTCCCCATCACCATGTTCTTTGATCGCCGAAGGAGAGATTTAACACCATCAATCACTGGCGGCAGTGAGGAAGCAGCTGAATCCACCGTCGCCCCCACTTCACCACCCGTTATGGAATTGAGTGACGATGACCCCAGTCCTGTCGCCGAGGATAGGTACGGTACAGTAAAGTGAAATTTTTATCTCTTTTTTTTTATAGCTTTTCTTGCCATGTTTATTGTTTGTAAAAATGCACAGCACAGTACAGTTCAGTACTGTACACAGGAAGTGGAGGTGCAGTTATTCACAAAACATTTGTGTTTGTTGTCGGCAGTAGTGACGATGTGGAGGAGGCGGAGGGATAGAGCGGGTAGGAGTGGTGACGCTGGAGGCGGGAGCAGGGACGGGGACGAGTGGAGATGCCAGTCAGTACATTACGGGTGTACAGTATTGTTTTTATAGCTCTTTTTGCATTTTTATATGAAATACTGTACATTACGTTTCAACAAAACTACTATTTATTTCTGAGAATATGGAAATGTAATATTTTTGCTGAAATGACGTACGTATTACAAGGGAAAGTGGGATAAAATTGTGACGAAAGCAATGACTTTCGCTTTCTTTCGTTCAAAAGATGTTACCGTAATCGCTTTTCGAATGGTTTTCAGTTGTGGGATTATGAAGCTAATGATAGGATAGAATATTATTGTAATACAGTACATGTACAACAGTTTTTTAACTAAAAACCATTCGAAAAGCGATTACGGTAAAATCTTTTGAACAACGAAAGAAAGCGAAAGTCATTGTTTTCGTCATGATTCTATCCCACTTTCCACTGTAATATGTACGTTATTTCAGCCAAAATATTACATTTCCATATTTATTTCTGAGAATATAATCATTCAGTCACAGTTAAGGTAAAATATATTTGTGATGTAATATTTTAATGAAAATACGGTATCGTAGTTTTCTTTTGTTTCAAATTTAATTAACAAAGATTGATGAACAAAAATTTATATACAGTACAGTATCTATAAAGAAACTTTAAAAAATGATTACTTTATGTTTTACACATCCTGTGCTTACCATACCATGCATTTGGCTACTTTGGGCTTGCTATGATGACGCAAGAGATCTGCCCTGGCAACTGTACCGACACTCACAGCTGGTGGTGCGTCGTTTCCATTGTTTACTGGTAGTTACTGGTAAATATTTTTCAACCTAACAAAACTATTACCCGTTTAGAGGTTGACCCCCAATTTTTTGCCAAATAATTTGGTCTTAAAAACTCGAACTACACACAGGTATATACAGTAAATAAGGACATGGGGGACCAGGGTTTTTTTTGGGGGGGGGGGAAGGGGGGGGGAGCAAAAGTACACGGATTTTTACCTAACCCCGCGTATGTTAAGGGCCGACTGTAATATCTCCATTAGCCGGAAACCCTCTGTACTGGAACTTACCAAATGCCAGAATTGAATTTGCTCAGAATTTTTCCAAAAAATTTATCTCAATTCTGTGTTTGTAAACGATTTTCTGGGGTTGAAAACAGGCGCATATTTAAGAATATTCTGAGAAAAATTCCAAAAACTCTCCAAATCTCTCTGTTCTGGGCCTGGGAATGAATTTTTAGGAAGTTCCGAGAGATTGCATCATGCTCCAATGCATCCCTATGTTAAGAGCGTGGGTGGCCTAGCTGCTTGGATCGCTTAGTTCATATTCTTCTGCCATTGTAGAAGGTTGTTCCCTCGCTAGCTGCTGTTTTTGCATACAATTTCTGTTGTACAAAAAAAATCAGCCTAGAATAGTGTTAAAAATGTAAAAGGTGATTACAGTTACTGTACGTACATAATACAGTGCACATTCAGTAAGTGGGAAACACTGGAACACATTAGCTTTCATCTTTATTCAAGACATCTTCATGTCATGAGACCCACTAATCCCTATCCTGACAATGAGTGACCTGACATTGCATCAGATCAGGTCAGTAACATGATCCACTAATCCTCCACTCCACCTCCATCGCAAGTGATTACAGTTACATATTACATTCAGCTGAGTGGACAGTGTCTGCCTACTCTTGGTTCAAGATGACAGCATTTGTTGGTGAGTACAGTACATAAAGTATAATAGTAGGATACATTATTTTGTTTACAGTATTAAAAATGTATGGTACATGTACAGTGGTGTTTGCATAAATAAATACAATTCTATGCTTCATGTGTCGTTTATACTCAGGAAAATGGTCCCGTAAAGAGTAGAAAATTCAGCTGTCTTTACTGTAACACAGAGCTCCATTCAAGCCAGTATGATATAGATTTTTGTTTTTTAAATATATTTATTTAACCAAACTTTTACATAAACCATTCAGGATTATTCTAGTAAAGAAATGGAGATTCTAACTTAATTAGAATTGCTTTTACAAACTCTGGTAATTTAGACTCACAAAACTTTTCCTAGCACCCAGAAACATTCTGGGGTTGTGGGCTAGTGTCTGTCTGTGAAAGACGCGTCATTTACTCGGAATCATTTCCCAGTAAATGAAAAAAATTCCACGATGAGGGATTTTCAGGGTTTAAGAAAGTCGTCTGGTTACCTGGAAGTCTCTTATCCCTGGAAGTGCTCTGCATCAATTGTTCTGGCTAACGGGGATATCACTAGTACGTACAGTATATATGTTTACAGTTTTCGCACGATGTTTCACACTGTTACGCATGGCAGGGTGGTCGACACTTTGTTTTATTAATTGTACTTGACACTGATATTGCTGTACAGTACAGTAAACCCTTGTAATTCACAGGGGTTAGGTTCCAAGGAATGGGGCGAATTGGCAAAACCGCGAATAGCAACTTACAGTAAGATCTTGTATTTCGCAAGCAATATAGACTGGAAAAATTGCGCCAAATGCAAATACATAAACTAATGAGAAAAATAACAACATAGACTGGCCACTCTACATCAACCTCTGATTTTCCCATGTATAACGTCCAAATGATGCAAATTCTGCCTTTATTGACCTGATTGTGCTTTCCGGAAACTAGTTTTTAGGCCTTCCTCAAGTAACTTAATCACACGCTGCTTATCCTGCATCGAGTACTTGGCAAACTTAACTCCCTTACGATAGTCCCGCTTCTCCTTTTCCTTATTTGGCCGCTTAGGTGGATCTGTCCCACCCCCACCAGCACCAGTCGGACCCCCAGTAGAGGTAGAGGCCATTATCTTGACTCGACAGGTGATAGCACCACCCAAAAAAAACACACAATAGCAGCCCGGGCGGTCGCTAGGATGGCGCGGGATACAATGCAATAGTTGCGTTCTTGTAAACCTCTTTTATGTTCACCACCGGCAATTTGATCACCAAAACGCTTCTTGGAAACATTCTTCTTACCTTGTCTTTCCATATTTATCACTAATACTACAATATTGGAGAAAACAGCAAAAATCACGAAGCAATCAACAAAAACTGTGCGATTCAACTGATAACGTGATGTAAACAGAGAGCGCTGGTGTAAACCGTTATTAGTCTTCACGGTGAAACATTCTTTTTACTTATTCTTTTCATACAGTATTTATGGGTAACAGCTAAATTTGAAAAAAAAAAAAAAAAAACTAAATTTACCGAGTACCTCTCAAAAAGCGCTTCACAAACAAAAGACACAAATCAATTGAACATGTGATGTCGAATGTGAACTGTAAACACTGCATAACACCACGCCACGCTTAAAACGTTGAGGATGGAATCAAAACATTGAGGATGGAATCGTGTATAGCCAACATTCGCATGCAAAAGTTCGCGTTCCCCTATTCATCAATCGCGCTACAACCAATTGGCGTTGACAAAACACGAGTTGTAGCAGAAATGACTGTAACTGGTATGAGGGCTGTGACGTCATTCAAGACAGTGGCCAGCATTCAGCTTGCTGGATCTCGTGAAATTCACGATATTTTACGCCAAATATAGGACTTGGTTACATAGGTAGTGCTCGCGAAATGAAATCATACGAAATATGAGATCTTACTGTATACTATCTTAGTGCATGACTGTATACAGTACCTATACTGTGTATGAGAGACTCAAATCACCAATACTTCTATCCTTCATACAGTATATGGAAGTTTGGAGCTTGATGGAGTGTACTGTACAGTAGGCTGAAATCTGGTTACTGAAGCACAGGGAGATCATCAGGATCACTGTTGGAAGAGGGTGATGCAGTGGTGGAGAGGCGGGTGGGTGGAATGGTGGGTGGTGGAGAGGCGGGTGGTGAGGTGGGTGGTGGAGAGGTGGGTGGTAGGGAGATGGGTGGTGGGGTGGCACGTGGTAGGGAGATGGGTGGTGGGGTGGCGGGTGGTGGGGTGGCACGTGGTGGGGAGGCGGGTGGTGGAGTGGTGGCAGCAGTTGACTGAGTGGTTGTTTCCTCTTGGCTTTGAGGTCTCTAAATTTATCACTCAACTAGCATCACTAGCACTGATACTAGGCAATCCTTTAGGGGCCAATTCACAAAGAAACACAAAGTTTTGAGTACAACACAAGAAATGCTGCATAGCAGGCAATGGTTGAGTGCAAACAAAGAGAGAGGAGATGGTGCGGGTGCATAGGGTGACTCGTTGCGCTGCAGGAGAGGCTTGTATGCTAACCACCATTTGCTTACCGCGAATAGTTGAAATAGCGAATTGCAAACCCGCGAATAGTAAGGGTTTACTGTACTCCTTTTTTAACCAGAATTTATTTATTTTATTCATTTATTTATTTTTATATTTAATTTCTTTGGGGGGGGGGGGTTAAAACACTCAACCACAACGATCATTTTTTTCCATAAATTTGGCTACCCTTGGGAGAAAACCTGGAGGACAAAACCATCATGTCATTCCAAGAGGAAATAACCTGGAATTCCCCAAATCACTTACCGTAGGCTAAAGTCATTACTATATCAGAATGAAACCTGGGATCTGGGATTTCACCCTTTGGGTTTGTCTGACTCTACATGAGTTGCCCAATTAGTGCATCCAAACTAATCCTTTCCAACCCATCCCTTTCCTTATTATCAGTTCCCTTCTTCCACTAAACACGTTTCTTTTAACCGACAATTACAACCTGTCTGTCTCTCATCAACACTTACTAGCCGTCTCTCTTCCACCAAGCCTTACTGCCCCCCTCTTTCTTCCACTTAAACCAAACACTAGTCACTCTCCTACCAACAATTCCCCATTATCATCTAGCATTTGGCCCCCATCTACCACCACTTCTCATCTATCCTCCTTTACTTCAATACCTTCTCATTACACCTACCATCTGGTCCTCTCCCACCAACACTTTTCCATTACACCTACCATCTGGTCCTCTCCCACCAACACTTTGCCATTACACCTACCATCTGGTCCTCTCTCACCAACACTTTTCCATTACAACTTACCATCTGGTCCTCTCCCACCAACACTTTGCCATTACAACTTACCATCTGGTCCTCTCCCACCAACACTTTGCCATTACAACTTACCATCTGGTCCTCTCCCACCAACACTTTGCCATTACACCTACCATCTGGTCCTCTCCCACCAACACTTTTCCATTACAACTTACCATCTGGTCCTCTCTCACCAACCCTATCCCATTACACTTACCATTTGTCCCTTTTCCACCACCACAGTTTGTTCTTCACCAACATTACTGATGACAACAACTCTCTGGTCAGTTTCCTCCATGGACAAGTCTTGCTGATGCTGATCAACAGGGAGGTGGGGGTTGAAACACTGTTCAGCTGAATGATGGTTTCTTTCACTGTGTTCTGACTCCCTACCAGGGGTCTGCTGCTGGTGCTCTTCCCAAGGCACAGCCTGCAGTAAATATATATTTATTAGGTTTCATCATCATCATTCTATGGCCATTTTGGGTTGGCCACAGTTACCTGATGACAATTCTTCATGCTGCCCAGTCTCTTTCGTCAGTTTCCTAACTCTAATGTCATTTCTTAAGCCTCTCCCCATGTCATTCTTGGCCTACCCCAGGCTCTCTCCTCCCCTCCACATTTAGGCTTAGACACCTCATGACACTATTGGTCTTATCTATTATCTCCACATGCCAAAACCATCTCAGTCTGCCTTTGCGCAAAACTTTGTCAATACAGTACGTACTGTACTCTCAATACCCAGCCACTCTCTTAGCACTGAACAAGGCCTCCTATCATTTAGTGTCACATTACATAATCACCTCACCATTCTCATTTAAGCCTAATAATTGTATGTTATTCTCTTTAACTGCCCACATTTCACTGTCATACAACATTGCAATTCTCACTCCAGCTGCATAAATTCTTCCTTTCACTCGGAGGGAAGGTCTTCTTGCCATCAATAAAGGTAGCAGCTACCTAAACTTCCTCCAGCCACTTCTGACTCTTACAATTAAAAGCAGGCTTCAGCACCCCTTTTGGCATTGATCATGTCACCTACATAACAGAACTCATTGACACAGTCCAGGGATATATCCCCAATGCCGAGTTTCTCCAGCCTTGCTGTGTACATACAGAACACTTAATCCCTTCACTATGGGGATGCTACTTTTAATATTTTATTTGGCTGATGCCAGATGATTTTATTCAGCACATATGGAAGCTTGTACACAAGGGGTTAGTAGGCTATCTCCACTGACCCCTTCACTAAGGAGATGCCACTTTTTTATAATTTATTTGTCTTACACCAAACGATTTAAATTAGCAGAGGGGAGCCCATACACAAGGGGTTAAAGTCAGCAGCATTCTACAGTCTGCCATCTACTCCACTACACCTCTATGTGCCCACTTTTCACACTCATTGCACATTACATGTACTGAGTTGCTGCTGACACCTTTCTTGCAAACAGCACATGGCTATTTTCCATTTTCCACTAAGGGTCCCTCATTCACACCACTAATTAATACTTTCGTTTTTGCCACATTCACTCTCAGGCTATTACCTCTGTTCCATCCTTCAATTTCTTAAATTTTTCCACTGCCTCTTCAATAGTAAAGTAATCTCCCTATTAGACGGAATAAATGGTGCGGAGCACTTCCGGGATTGAGAGATTTCTGGGTAACGCTCCTATTTTGTAAGTTTCAACAGTCTGGACTCCTATTACAGCAGGTTTAAATTCACCTAGACTTAAATAACAAAAATGCAGAATGATAAACTAAACAATTACAAAATTCGTTTGCTATAGGGTAAGCAATGCTTATCTTGCTTCTTAGGAATACATGCCACAGTAAATAAGTTAATAATATCTTAGTAAAAAGATGATATTACAGTACTTGGTAATGGTCACACAAAACCATGATTCAATGTTACACTTGTTAGCGTATCAAGCATTCCAAAACTTAAAGAGTCTCTCTCCTACTACACTATCCTTTCCTATTTCTCAAGCTTTTGTTACTATCTTTTTCCTTTTTGGCTACCTCAGACACCACATGTTACAGATACCTTTGCTATTCTAGATTACAATAATACCTTCAGGGGCAGATCCAAGATTCTTTGAAGACAGGGTCAAAAAACTTACAACACTACAGTGAGTCCCCACTGAACATTAATCCTTTAAACGAATCCACACTATAACGAAAACAAGTTTTTACTACCCATTTGGGGATTAATGAAAGAATGTTCTACTATTACGAATGGTAAGTTATCTCCACCTTTCTGCTTTCTCACCACCAGATCTACTACCTCTATTATCACCACCTAAATCATAATTCCACGTTCCTCCCTCCCTTCTACACACTATGTCTCACCGACATTCTGCCCCTCTCACTCATTCTACTATGACTGCCATTCATGATAGTTACAATATTGGACAGTATTGTATTTTGCTTACGGAACGTCCATCCAGCGCGCCCCGGTTGAAGTTCCGGAACATCCATCCAGTGCACCCCGGTTGATGTTCCGGAACGTCCATCCAGCGCGCCCAGGTTGACGTTCCGGAACATCTATCCAACGCATCCCGGTTGACATTCCAGAACGCGTGCCTTCCATTGTTTGAATACCCAGCGCGGGTTATCAGGTTCCAGCATGACTATTTGGTAGTCACACCAATCGCAGGGTAACATGAGTGGACTCAGTGCGGTTAGAAGGCAATTAGCCTGTCGCCATGGAGAGTCGTCCGTCTCACGCTCGGTCGCCTCGAGGCATCAGGGAAGCACCACTGCTTCGCACCACCACCACCACCACCACCTCCTCCCCTACGCACCACTCCTAATTCCACGCTCGACCACAGGGAAGCTTCCTGAATGTGATTACCTACTTTTGGTTGTTTCATTTTCATTGTTTGTCCATTTTATCATGTTGTATCAAAGTAATATTGCTAAAAGTAGTGTACTGTAGTTGTATTGTGGTGTAGTATTACTGGAAAACAATGGTATGATTATGTTATAAATGTATTTATTTGTGGAATTATTATTCCAATAATTATTTATGTGCATTACTTGCTGTACCAAACACAAACACATCCAGACAGCCTGGCGACAGACTGAGTGTGTGACACCAAGCACCTTTTATGAAAAGTAATGCAAATAAAATAAATTCTAAATTAATTGTTTATAAGAAATAAATATTATGATCAGTAAATATAAGCATTATTGGCCATCTCGGGCACAAAGGCAAGCGGAAAATTACCCCTAAGTGCGCAGTGACCGCGAGCGCTCGCCATAAAAGAAAACTTTTCCTTTATTTCCCTCATCACTGAGGTGCCACGGGAGTTTCTAGAGGGACAATATATAGTTTTTCTTACGTCTTTTTTATTATGTTATCATTTATAAAGGTTAAAAATTATTTTTAGAAAAGTTGATATTTTCTCGTTTTACCCCGCGTGGGGGGTACGGCCGGCACCACCCTAGCCTGGGGCAGAGGGGTTAAACAAATTTGTATGCATGATGCTTCGTACCTCCGCCAACTTCTTTTGTTTACACAAAGTCGAGAGGGTAATGGTCACTCCCCCACACACGCACACCACACGCCTATACCTCTATACAGTACTGTATATTTCTCTCTCTCCAAGTATGAGGAAAGAAGGTAAGAGAAATAATTAAAGAAATTTTAATAAAGAAAGAACAGAATATGATTGATTGAAAGTAGAAAAAGAAATAATAAATATAATTACAAAATAAAGCAAAGAAGGCATCTAAATAAATATAAAATAAAGGAATAAATAAAACTCAGTTGTGAGTTTGTTGATTCGCAGCTAATATTGTGTGGCCGTAGTATTGTGGTGAATGTGATCTTCCATGTGTATTTCAAGTGTAGTGTTATTTCATCATCGCACTCACTCTGCAATTGGCTGAAGGGACAGAAAAATATTTGTAACTCTGATTGGGTGACCTTTGTCAGCTGATGTGGCATAATACAGTGATCCCTACGTTAACGAGCGCCTCGGTTAACGACATTTCGGTTAACGAATTACCGTATCATAAGATTCTTCACTTCGGTTAACGAAAAAATTTCGGTTAATGAATTCCTTACAAATTTTTCCCAACATGTTTTCGCCTGCATTTGGCTGCTCACCAGCTGTAGTATTAGTCTGTCAATACAGTAATCGGTTTTAGGGCTTATATTCCTTACCATTTTAGTAAATATCAAGAAGGTTGTACTATTCAATAATTTTAAAAGTTTTATATTAAATTTTTTAGTCATTTTAACAATTATTGAAGATAATTGAAGTACGGTACAGGAAACTACTTTTTTGCACGCCAAACAGCCACTCAACACACCAAGCTTGGCGTCAGTTTGTTTATCGGTTCAGAGGAAGGAACATCTTGTTTGAGACTCTTCAACATAAATGCTTTTTTTTCTGTGTTTCCAGTCAAATTATTAGCCATTTTGAAATATATTTTACATATTGATAATATATAGTGCAGTGTTGATTTAAAGAAAATAATCTTGAATTACACCAAGTGAACTAAAATTTTATGGGTGAAATGGCGGCATGGGGTGACTTCTCTTCCACCCAAATGCCTTCTCTTCTCCCTTCTCCTCCAGCCCCATTCTAATTCCCATCATCATCATCATCAACCAGGAGCCTTCTTCATGCACACCTCAAAGAAAGTATACTTTACTGCAGGGGTTTTCAAACTATGGGTCCCGACCCTTCAGTGGGTCGCGAAATAAATAAAATGGGTCGCGAAAATAAATAAGAAAAAAAAATAAAATGGGTCGCAAAAATAAACAAGAAAATAAAAATAAATGCACCATAATTTAGGCTTGGTTATTGTAATGTACACTCCACAGTCTAGGAAGCGACTGCAAGGAGAGCATTTCCTGATTCTTTCTTTACCTCTCATGTCATCCGTTTTGTCGATGCTAAATAAAGGAAAATTGTGAACAGTGTTTGTCTTTGATTTACTCATTTCATATCATTACACTTAGGTTTAATGGGTCGCAATTCAAATTGTTGTTCTGGCTGTGGGTCGCAGTAAAAAAAGTTTGAAAAACACTGCTTTACTGCATTTATTTTTAGTTTGTACGTAATTTTCGGTGAGCTGGAACCAATTACCCAAAAACCCATTGAAACAATGGTTTCGGTTAACGAATTTTTCGGTTAACGAGCAACCATCTGGAACGAATTGTGCTCGTTAACCAAGGGACCACTGTACAGTCTTTAGCCACGACTGCCTTGGGCTACGACAATCGTAAGTTTGTTTTCAGCATGCAAACGTAAGTTTTCACTTAGCCCCCACTAAGATTTTGAACTATGTGAGCTATCGCGGCAGACTTAAGTCAGATGTTAGTGCATTCCTGCCCTGGAATTTACTATGGCGCAATAGCTCATCTGGGATTGAGCGTGGGATTTGGGGGGAAAAATTAATTATTTTTCAATAATTTTTTAGTAACCCGGCACTAAATGAACCTAAATTAGATGGGAATTACAGTATTGTATGGTGAAATTGCAAGTTGTTGATATAAAGTGATAACAGGCTGACAAGCACAGGAAGTGGTGATTTGTCCTCTCCTTCCCTCCCCTCTCCAGCTACGCACACAAACATGGTTTTGTATCTTAATATTGTATAGTTCATACTTTATTCCGATAATTCAATCATCTTAATCAATTTCATAATATATTTCTATAATAATAATCGACTCTTCGGAACCACATGGTTACCGGTATATCAAATTCATTCCTAATTCAAATTGCTTAATTCACAAAAAAAAAAAAATTAAACCAAAATCTGAATTGTAATGATCCAAATAAACAAGGGTACAGTGTAACACTCTTACTAAAAAACCACCACCATGAACACTCACCACCACCACTCACCACCAACAGTCAACACCACCACCAACACTCCCCTCCTGCTCCCCCATTCCCCTTCTACGATTGCATACTGACTACTGCAGACATAAAAACTGTTTTTATTATCATTATGTTTTTGACCTTAAGATAATTATTTCTTGTATTTTTTTGCACATTCTGTAAGAACAATTCTGTGCACATATAACAAAGCAAAATTTTTTTTATAAAATACTTGAAATTATGAGTTAAAAATAATAATAACACAGCTTCACCTGTCAGAGGAGAGGTAAGGCAAAGTAGCTACAGTGACATCTAACCTGGCGACCTGCCAATTGCGCGTGCGCACGCATGCACGCACGAACACACGCGCACACACACACATGCACACACACACGCACACACACAGAGCAGGATATAAAACTTGTTTCAGGTCTTCAGGGGCTCAGGAATGGAACTTATTTTTCCCCATAAGTTATTAAGATCAATACAGTATATGATCGAGCAGCATGATGACCACACACCTACAACTGGCTAATGGAGATATGAAAGGCCTGGCGAAAGGCATCAAGCTAGAGTGGTAAAGTGAGACATTCTGCAAGTAGTACTTCCTTCTATTTAGTATGACAGGTAATTTCTTTAAAACACAATGACACAATATATAAATACACTTGGACATTGTTCAAAGTGGACAGATAGTAGTATGGTAGTGAAGGAAACACGGCTAAGAGATGGAGCTTTATTCCTGACATTTCGTCACTTGACTCATTCCTTTGAAAAAGTCTTGTGATGAGACATCAGGAATAAAGCTTCATCTCTTCACTATCATACTACCATAAATACTGTACACTTATAGATCCATAAACAGACTGATAATGCTAAAATAAAGAGAGATAAAAAGGAAATTAACCACTTCACTAAATGTATGGCAATGCCACTTTTAACATTTTGTTTTGCTAATGCCAGATGATTTTATTCAGCACAGGAAGAGCCCCATAAATAAGGGGTTAAGATGAAGTTGAACTACACAGACATTCTCTACCAAGCTGCCTGAAACCTAATCATCACCACCCCCATTTTACAGTATAATTTTCCATGCTTGCATGGGTTAGCCATGTATCTGACGGCTTGGTGTTCCAGTTACCAGCAGGCAAATTTGAAGCAAGTTTTACAGCTGGAAGTCCCTGGGCACAAACTCATGACTTTAAGACAGGAGAGGAGCACTGTATCCACTAAGCTGCTACACTCCAATAAAAGTTAAAGTTAACTGTTATTTGGCACTGGGGTGGGGAGGGTAATATAGGGTGCTAGTTAACAGCATGCCCTTACAAATCATGGATATTTAATTCACAGCTTCGATTATTCGCGGACGACACCCTGGATGTACCAATGAATGTCTGCGGGTAGTTTTAACCCTTTGGCTGCGGGAGGTTGCCCTAAGCTGAATAAAATGGTCTGGCGGTAGCCAGAATAAAATGGCAAGTGTGGGAAACTCAGCGAAAGGGATAAAGTTGGCAGCATGTTTGCGGTTGGGACTGGGAGGACGTGAGTTTTGTAGCGTCCCGCAAGGTGTCTTTCTTGCCCCGGGAGGTTGGCCCACGCACTCACTCCGCCTCAGTCGACCAGGATGTGCAGAACATCGTCCAGGTGCCCGTCAAGCAGGAGGAAGTGGTGCAAGAGGAGCTCTTGGGCCATGCTGGGCAAGAACTGACTCAGGAAGAGCTGGCCAAGCTTGTCGAGGAGCAGCGTTGTGAGGATGAAGAGGAAGAAGAAGGTGAAGTGGAGGAGGTGCCCACCTTAACCGTCATGGGCCTCAGCAGCTGCTTGCTAGCTAGTAGGGCACTGGTGGACATGTTTTTCGACATCGATCCCTCTATCGAAAGATCAGTCAACTTCAAGAGAGGAATGGAGAAGCTCCTGCTTCCTTACAAGGAAATAGTGAAGGAACTCAAGCACCAGGTTGCCCAGCCTCCACTCACCATGTTTTCCTGCCTTCATCCACTCCAAGCCCTACACCTTCTAAACCTGCAAGAGAGCCTCAGTCTCCTGTTCATGTTCCTTCTGTTTGTGCACCTCTTCTTCCGACATGGACAACCCTCCTCCTGCCACCTCCAGCTCTGGCCTCCTCTTCCGAGGCAGATGAGGAGTACTTGTAACTTCCCTGCCTTCATCATCATCATCATTCACCATGACATTCATCAGTGGCAGGGGAGTGAGGAACGGTCTCTACACAAGCAGCCAGCATGCAATGGTCAGTGTTAATCTGTTTTTTACAACAAGGTTGTCAATTGTTGTTTGTGGGAATATTAATTCATTCACTCTAGTAATGATACAATGTTTCTTATTATGTTATCATCGGAAAATACATGGTTTATATAATTTGTTTATCACTGTGCCCATCACCGTTTTCAAATTAGACTACAAGATATTTCTCCCACACGTACGCCTGGCAACGGGAGCGAGTAAGGGATTGAGTGACCGCTAGCTTGCGCTTTGGCTGCTGTTCTAACTCTCCTCACTCCCTGCCATATTTCACTGGATTTACTGTTATTATTAGAATAGCAATTGATAGTGATTAATCATGGCACTGTAGCTAGGTTAGACTTGTCACTGTAACCACTATGCTACTGGGCCAAGCTGTGAGGTGTTATGGTTGTTTTTCAACTCGTATTTTTGGGTAGATATACGTAACTACTGTATCTTCACTTATTTTTACTGTTACATGCACACACCATTCTACATAAATATTGTGAAAAAAGTAAAAGAAATAATTGTCCAAAGGGCAAACACATAAAGGGAATATACATTTCTTTGCACACAAGTTAGCTGGCTTAGTGAGGGAGCGGTAGGGAGGCGCGGCATGTGGGGAAGGGAGCGTTGCTAGGGTATTGGCAGAGGAAGCGTCCCAGCTGGTCTCCGTTACTATGTTGAAGCAGGGAATGTATGCAAATGGCGACTGTGTTAAACTTTCATTTGATTTTTATTTACTGGTTTGACAATACTGTATTTTTTTTTTGTAACTTATATATTGGTATTATTTTTATTTATTCCTCACATTTACGGGAACAGTACATATTATTTTAAGAAAACTATGGCTACAGGAGGGAAATACACAGTACTCACTGCTAAAATGGGGGATGTGTCTTATATGCTGTAAGATACGGTACTGTATTTTTCGTGTTTTTATATCATTATTTATCTTTTTTATACATTTAGTACATTCGCTGGAAGATACAGACAATTGTTTATTTTCAGACACGTGGTCCCCCCCATTTAGTCTGGATCTTTGAGGGTTCACTGTACTTAAAAAAAATATAGAAATAAAAAAATAAAATAACTAAATAAATAAAAAAAAATAAAAAAAATTAAAAATCGTACATATGAAAAATATACTCCCCCTCCTGGTCAGCAAATGATGTTCGCGAATTTGGCAATTTGCTACCATGTTGAGACCCAAACCCCCGCATATTTTCGGGCATGGTACTTACTAAGCAAGTACAGTCTGCTGTAGTGCAGTATTTTTATTTCTTAAAGTTTTTATGCCATATAATATTGTATGTGATATTTAATCTAATATGGGTAGTCACTTAGCATAGTACATTACCAAATAAAAATTTACTTAAATCTACAAATTTACAGTACTGGACATAAGTACTGTTAAGAGAATATATTGACAGATTCATTGTGGTAATTACATCCATGGTGAGGCAACAGCTTAATTCATATGCTGCTTAGAAGGCGAAAATCAAATAGTGCAAGGCATAAAACATAAATAATAAATGGCAAAGAACTTTCATAAAAAATATTTAAATGTAAATAGATAAAACTCAAAGCTTGCATACAAAGTCAGCTTCCTCCACAAAGGAGAGGACTTCCCCTTCCAAACTACCCTCCCAGCACTAAGGAGAGACCCCCGGCACGCCACCATGAGGTGTCGGCCAGTCAATGAGATGCTGGCGACAAGCAAAGGCCTCACAGGCCAAGGACTCAAGATAAGCAAGAGCATCTGTTGTTGAATGTATCTTCTGGAAGCCAGAATGATATGGTGTAGATTGATAAAATCTTTTTCTCTTCTATTTTTAATTTCTTTTTACTCTTATTTTTTCGCCCCCTAGGCCCCGTTGTGGGTCGATGATTGTGCCCGGGTGGGCTATTCCCTGTAAAAAAAATAAAAATAAAATAAATAAAAAATACTAATTGCCAGTTGTTCGTCTTTTCAAACAGCTTGCAGATACAGGAGACCAGGGCTATGAGGCAATATTCCAGAGGGTGAAGACCCTCTTTTCAGTCTTCTTGAAAGGCAGGACAGTAGCCTCCCGCCATCAGGACGGGAAGGCACCCTCTTGCCAGCTTCAATAGAAAGGTCTGTGCCTCAACTTCAAGGTGTCGTAGCATTAAAAATGGAATATCATCAGGTCCCTGGTGATGTATCTCCAGTGAGTGAGAGGGCAGTTCTCATTTCTTTCATTGAGAACATGATGTTGCATGTCTCACCACTTCTCATTCCAAAATCCAGGACCTGTGACTCCTCTACTCCACACACGCGCATAAACTCTGAGGATCAAGCTGCCATAGAAGACACCCCTGAAAATGCTGTGGCAAAAAGCTCAGCAATTTCTTGAGGGGTGGCAACTGAGCTGCTATCATTAGCCGTGAGAACTGGGGAAGGATTAAATGAAAACTTGTCTGCTATTTGCTGCACATGTTTCAATACCTGGGACAAGGGGTTTTTTCCTCTAGAGAGGAGACACATGAGGAAAAAGATTGGTGATGTACATGTAACCCCTACGCCCCGGGCTAGGGTGCCGCTGGCCATACCCCCATGCGGGGTAAATCAAGAAAAAAACTTTTCCAAAATTAATTTTTAACCTTTTTAAATGATAAAACAATAAAAAAAAGTAAGAAAAACTATATATTGACCCTCTGGAGACTTCCCTGGGGCCACAGTGGCGAGGGAGATAAAGGGACAGTGTTGTTTTGATGGAGCGCTCATGGTCACTACGCACTTAGCGGCCATTTTCTGCTTGCCTTTGTGTCCGGGATGGCCAGTCATGCATATATTTACTGATCATAATAATTATTGCCTATAAATAATTCATTTAGAATTTATTTTATTTGCAATATTTTTCATAAAAAGTGCTTGGCGACACATGCAGTCGGTCGCCAGGTTGAGGGACGACTCTCCGTGGTGACAGACTAATGCGTACTAACTGCACTGAGCCCACCCACGCTACCCTGTGTGTGGTGTGACTACCAAATAGTCATGCTGGAACCTAATAACCCGCACTGGGCATTCAAACAATGGCACGAAAATGCGTGCTTTCTGGAACGTCAACCGGGGCGCCCTAGATGAACGTTCCAGAATGTCAACCGGGGCGCCCTAGATGAACGCTCCAGAATGTTAAACGGGGCGCCCTAGATGAACGTTCCAGAATGTCAACTGGGGCGCCCTAGATGAACGTTCCGGAATGTCAACCGGGGCGCCCTAGATGAACGTTCCAGAATGTCAACCGGGGCGCCCTAGATGAACGTTCCGGAATGTCAACCGGGGCGCCCTAGATGAACGTTCCGGAATGTCAACCGGGGCACCCCAGATGAACGTTCCAGAATGTCAACCGGGGCGCCCTAGATGAACGTTCCGGAACGTCAACCGGGGCGCCCTAGATGAACGTTCCAGAATGTTAAACGGGGCGCCCTAGATGAACGTTCCAGAATGTCAACCGGGGCGCCCTAGATGAACGTTCCGGAATGTCAACCGGGGCGTAGGGGTTAATGCTTGATGAGCTTGGCATCTAGCATGTTTGTATTCCACATGATAAATTTCTGTCCTATGGCACCGGTAGTGACCACCAAGGAACATGTCAGCGATCTACACGACCAGAGGTTCGAGAAATGAAACAGTGACCAACGCATAAGAGGAGGGTGGCTAAGTATTCAACCATTTCATCTGCAGAAGGAAATTCTTCAATGCACCTTTCTACCTTCACTAGTTCCTTGAACAAGTCCCAGTCCGATTTGTCTAACCTCGAACGGGGAACTCGTGGCCGGGAGAACTTCCAGGAAAGAATGTAGAGTCTGCTGAGCACAATGATAGATCTATGGCTGTAGTCGTGTTGGTCTGGACATGATAATGGGTGATATCACCAGTATTTAATATGCCCAGATCCATCTCTTCAATGATCAAAATTATCAAGCCACCCTCTAGGGCCTAGAGGGTTGGCCTTCCATTAAAATTACCCAGGATAAGATAAGGAGAAGGAAGTTGAAGAATTAATGAAATCAAATCCTCCCTGGCAATTGGTGTACTGGGAGGGAGGTAAATGGAGCATAGGGTAAAAGTATGTTGGATATGAATCTTGCAAGTTGTCACTTGAAATGGGGAAGGGATGGATAATGGGTACACCACACTTGTCCAAGACAAGGATGGCTGTGCCCCCATGATGTGTCTGGGCTGAATTTTGAAGAGAGTAAAAAGCCAAATAACCTTTGGGAGGGGGATGATCATAGGCACTTAACATTATCTCCTGGAGACAAATGCATATAGGGGAGAATTTGCTATGGAGCAACTGGAACTCCTCTGAGGTGGCTTGTAAGCCTTGACAATTCCATTGGATGATGGTAGCCATGATTATTGGGAATCTAAGTAGGGGTACACAAGTGTGTGGCCCCCAAGAGGCAGTTAGGCACAGGCTTAGTTTGGTTGTTGGAGCCTGGAGGATGAACCGGGAGTGTACCACTCTGTGCAGCTCCTCCAATCCACCTGCTGAGGGGAGGGGGGGGAGCACAGGGCCGGATTCAGGAGTGGGCAAAGTGGGCAGCTGCCCAGGGGCCTCCACATATTACAATATTTTATATATTTGTTTATTCATTTGGATTATTTTTATTTTCATTCTTTAAAATTCATGTTTATCTATTCCATCACATAAAACTATGTTCAGCAAAAAGCGTGACAGAAATTAGGCTAGCGACTCCTTGAAATTCATGAATACCTGGTTTTCCTATGAACCGTATATTTTTTATGAATGCTATTGTTTGTGTTGCGAATAATATATTTAGAATTCCACAAACATATATTGTGGAATGTTCTAATTTCCTCAATATAACTGCATATGGCTTCAAAATTCTCCAAAGAAGTGTTCAAATTTCAAAATTTTCCCGGGGGGCTTACAGCGCCCCCTGGAACTCCCAGATGTTTAGGCTCGCTTCACTCACCACCCCACCCTCTTGGGTAGTTATAATGAGGGGAGCCTCCACAAAGAGGCTGCCCATGGGCCTCCACAGGTCTAAATCCGGCACTGGGGGGGCATCTTGAGTAGGGCTGGGCCAATCTGTCCTGCCCCAGGGTTGAAAGATATGTCTGTGACTGTGGCCACAGATGACCTAGACATAGACCCATCCAATGTTCCCACACCAGAGTTAACCCCTGGAGATGGCTCCCCAGATGGAAGATCAGTTGAGGTGACCCCTGTGCTAGGGGCCCCAGCTGCCAGTCTAATTTTAGTTGGGATCTCGTCACCGGAGGCATCCGGAAGAAGATCAGAAGATCAGTCGGCATCTCTGGAGAGGAGGCGCCAGCCTGAGCTGACATCTGTTGAAGTGTCTGGGACTTAGAATTGGGTTCTGAAGTTGGCAAAGGGGTCTCACTTCCTTCGCAACAGTCAGACGATTCCATCATCGAGACCTTGACCGGAGATTTGTCCATATCCAGAGACTTTGCAGACCCTTGATAGCGTTTCGCTGAAATTTTTTGAGTACCAGGATGGCAGGTGGAGGAAAGGTGAGGAGTAGCAGATGTACTTGCCTCATCCATATGGACAATGTCACAAAAAAAAAATTGCTGAGCCTTGTGTTGGGACAGAACCTGTGCATACAAATCCCCATGATTTGGGACTGATTTCCGTGCTGTGCTTCTGGCTTCAGCAAAGTGCACTTTGTCTCTCGTGTGGATATGGAGTATCTCTCTCTCTTGAGTCGGAACTGGTCACATTCACTAGAAGAGGCTGGGTGCACCACACTACAGTGAAAACAGCAGACTGGACCCAGACATTTCTGACCCTCATGGGCCTTACCACAGTTAACACATACTGCAGGAATACCCTGCTGTAACTTACGACAAGTGCAGCTGACATGGTCGTGCATCTGACAATGGAAGACTCGTCTAGGGTTTGGGATGTATGGTTTCACTTTAAGGGAGATCCAGGCAACCTTGATAGAGGTTGGAAGTTCAAAGCAGTCAAAAATCAATAACAGAGATGGTGTAGGGTTAAGAACACCATTTTCTTTCTTGCGGAACCTATTCACTTTCACCACCTTTTGGACTTGGAGCTCCTCTAGAAGCTTCTCCTCTGAGTACCGGAGTAGCTCTTTCTTCAGATAATACCACCCCTTGACACTGGTTAAAGGTGGCATGAGAAGTACAGGAGACTGAGGCACCAGGTACCTCAGACAGGGTACGGAGTTGAGTCGAGCTAGGTTAGGTTAGGTTACTATTGAACTGTGAACATTAAAAATGTCCAGGTCCATTACAGACTGGCCTTCCATAGCATGGAGCACAATATATTTTGCAAAATCTACCTTTTTGAGCACACCTGGTAAGATTTCACAGATACTGTAGAATCATTATGGAGAGTATCATGGTCAATGGGCCTCCTGCGGCTCTTATACCTGGGCATTTGTCAGGGCCCAGAGCCACTTTTTTTGTCTGATAGAGCTGCAATGTAGTAATTAACCCTTAGGCCCCGGGTGGCGTTCCAGAACGTCCGCCTATTTTTCCACCATTTTTTTTATCTATTTTTTTTAAGTTGATTTTTTTCACGATTTAACTCCACAGGGGTGAGGGGGGGTTACTGCCAGCAGCATCCTAGCCCGGGGCTTAAGGGTTAAAGATCCAAAGAAGGGTCCAGGGACGGGTCAATGCCAGAGATATGACCCTGGTGACCCCAGGGGGACTGAACCATAGAAGTGTCAGGACCACTGATGCCCGCTTGACCTTAGCCACACTGTAACCAGCCGATTGACTTATTGGGCCCAACCAAGCCACCCGTCTAGCTGAAATAAAGGACCAATGAGGTGTGTTGCTATTCACAGGGTGTAACATACGGTATCACGCAACCTCCAGGACTCCCGTCTCCTAGCATTATGGGACGCCATACATGGCAAACATGTGGGAGAGTATTTCAGTCCTGGTGGTCTGGGCTGGGAATGATGCTGTTGACCTGCTCTCAAAACCAGCAGCAGAATAGGAGCCATTTTGTCTATATCCTCCTCCGTGACCCACCTAGTTTGGAAAACCCTTCCCCTCCCTCCAAGGAGGAAGGAAGAGGGGCCAAGCTCCTCTCTGGGTACGGCTCACCGGATCATTGGAACTCACAAGTCCCCCCCAGCACAGCAAAGCAACTCCCACTCGGTGGAGTGATGGATATAAAAAATGCCAGTTACTTAAACGAGCTTAAGAGTAAAGTGTTGAATAATTTAGCCTTCATTTTAAACTGTATCACTATTACAGATAAAGATAATCCTTGTGTAACTACAGTATTATTTATTTCTCACAGGTCTACCAGTTAGTCATAGTCTTATAAGAATGAGACAACTCTACTAGTTATATTGCTGAAAACTTATTTACTATACAGTATATATCTTTTGTAAAAATTTTATTCATTAAACCAAATTGCAAATTTTAAAAAATATTTCTAAATGTACAGTAAGGTAACATAAGCAAATGCTTACCTGCTCATTCACTGTAGTAAGTCTTGTATTTATGACAATTTTCATAACCTTGCTAGGTGACTGTGAATTTGAAATTTTACTTAATGCTCCTTTATGTTCATCTTGCAGAAGCACATAGATCTGCTTATAACCAGCCTCTTGGATTTGTCTGATGAGGTTGCTGCTCAACTTGGTGTCTGGCATTTGGTGATCAGTTAAGTGTTTTGTTAGATCTTGGAGAAGAGGTCCTAGTCCAAGTCTTTTATTTGAGATGAGACTTGGAAATGTTTCTGGTGAGGTATATGAGCACAGGAGAGACAACTTAAATGTATCCCCTTGATGCGAGTTACAAAGCCCTTCCTTTAGATGGCTGCGGAGACAACTGACAGTGAGCTGTGGTTTATAGCAAATGCAACATATGTATATGACTTTGTGCTTGAGCAAATGTCTTCTTAATGTTCCATGATGTAAGGGCTGAGTATCACAAACTTCACACTTGACAACTGCCTTAGAAACATTAGAACTGTGAGTAGCTATGTGTTTATTGGCCAACAGCTTCTCATAGAATAATTTACTGCATACAGGGCACTGATAGATAAGACCTTGCTTATTTTGTTCCTGTTTTTTTTTTCGTAAACACCTTTTGTAGTTCATTCCCTCTTCATTCCGATGGCTGAGATATATATGACTTTTAAGAGAATTTGAGGTACTGTAAGGCTTTTGGCATAACTGACAAATATGTCTACTTGGATTGTGCGTCTCCAAGTGATCTCTATAATGGGCTTTAATTCGAGCTCTGAAATCACACTTATCACAAGCATAAAGGTTTTGTGTGTGATTACGATAGTGAGAGTAAAGTGCACTAACATTCGTGGTTGCAAAATCACAATCGGGACAAGTGAAAGCTTTTTTTGACATATGTTTTGCACAATGCCTTCGGCACAACAACAATGTCCTAAACAGAACCTTACATTCTCGACATACATACATGGCCATTCCTCGTTTATTTGGTGCCCCTTTATCATGACAAACTTTGTCAATAATACTATCCACAAAACTTAAGTCAATCTGGGCAATCCACTTATGAAGTCGCTCCTGTTGTCTTGGATTAGAGAACAGGGGCAATGTTGGTATTGCATGCAGGTAGGGAGTTTCAGAACTTGTTCTTGGTAGCACTGTGAGGTCTGCATTTACACCTGACAATAAAGAAGGAGTAGTGTCTGTATTTGGGATTGACTTAGGACCTTGCAAAGGTTTGACTTCTCCTTTATATCTGCACTCCTTATCATCAGCAGCTTGGCCTTCTGGTTGTGGAACTTGTTCTGAATGATCTTCTTTTGACCTGTAGTGTAAGCAAAAAAGGTACAATATCAAGAAAGGTCTTTCACAGTTACAAGCAATGAGTGATATAAATAAAACTGAATATTATACTTCTTGAGACATATTACAACAATCAGAATGTATTTCCAAGATTTCACAGTGAGCACGATGAAAACTTTCCGAGTGGTGGAAAATTACCGTCTCCAAGGACTCTGTAGTCATTTATTGCCTATTCAACTTGCCAACAGCCAACCATTTACATCTCATACTGCAGAGAATTTACCTCTTGTATCCTTACCCTTAAATACCCCTTCAGTTTCTCTCTTGAATTCATCTACTTAATAATTTTCTCCTGCTACATAATCCATCTTTTATTCATGGCACATACTGTATCCTTAACCTATACAGTCAGTTCTGCTATAACATGATAGTTGTGTTCTTGTAAAACATTGTGTTATAGAAATTCGCGTAATAGAAATAACAGGGCTTATGGAGAAAATAGGGTTAGGTGCAGATTACTACTCGAAATCGAAAAAAAATTTCGAAGTTAGCCTAACACAAAGGTTAGCACAGTCGAAATAAATGATACATTCATATCTAATAATGAAATCATACAGTAAATGTAACACTTTACCTTGAAAAAATATGAATATAACTTGATGGGGGAGAAGGGTGATTTTGAGGTTGATAACATCGAGCTTCTCTTCAAGGGTTATAGCCTTTCTATTACGATCATCACCGGGAATGCGATCACCAGAACGCTTCTTGGAGATATTCTTCTTTACCATATTCACAGTTAATACCACAAAATTGGAGAAATAGTAAGCAAAAATGGCGTTACAGCAAACAAGCGTTCGCGTTACACAAATATTGTTCCTCTATTCAAAAATCGCGTTAGAGCCAATTCGCGTTGTCAAAACACGCGTTATAGCAGAACTCACTGTACTGTATACTGCAGCTTGTTAGTCACAATTAATACTCATGACATTAAACACTTATAACACCATTTTCTTGCTATACTTAACAACATCTTTCACGAAAAGATTAGTACAGTACTTTGTCCTGCTCAGCTATCAACAACTTTAAACATACCAGACTTAAGTTATTCACTTCATTTCACATTTGTATTTCAAACCTAACAAACTCATTCCATGAATTTCAAAGACATTTAACTTTTACATTCACTTCTGCTCTTGTCTGAATCCTATATATCTTTGAGGGTTAAAGACTCCTTATGGCTAAAGTATCCTTCATCTTCTCTTGGCGTGGATTTGACAGGGATGTGACCCACATCCCTAACATGCCCCTCCAGTACTGGTTCAGTACCGTGATTTCCACAAGGCAACAGTATCCCTGTATAGTATCTCAACCTGTGACTTGGTTGTCATTATGAGTGAGGTGTCTAAAACCCAAAGTTTTTAAATTCCTCAATCATCTTTCCTTTATATCTAACCTTTCCCATTAAACACAAACCAGTACTGTACATAAGTGATATTCTATTGTACCACATGTATCTTTCCTTAGTAGATCAGCCTATTGCTATAAATACATACATATTAATGGCATCATACTGTATTAATCCATACCAAAAGAATGTAAACACGTCACAAATGTGTTTTTCTCAAGTCTAAAATACAACAAAGTAAAATGTATTAAAAAATAGAGGTAATAGTTAAATATTAGTCTACAAGAATAGGCAATTTAATATACAGTATTTCAGAAAGTAGAAGAACAAGAACTGGTTAACAACAATTAATCTATACAATACAGGTTTAACCTCTCCAATCTGGCCCCCTCGGGACTTGACCAGAGCTGTACCATAGAATTTACCTAACCGCAGATGGGCAATATATTACCCTACCCAAAATTATACAAGTTTGTGTACACAGCCTTCGGAACACTGGCCGATGCTCACATAGCAACGCAGCCCAGCTGGGATGCTGCTTCTGCCTTCACCACAGCAATGGGGCTCCCTCAGCATGCTAACTCACACACAAAATGTTTATTTCCTTTATGTTTTTCATCTCATGAATTTTTTTTCACATTCTGTATGTAGGATTGTGTGTGTATGTAACTGAGCAAAAAAAAAGTGAAGAAAGTTATGTCTGTCTACCCAAAATTAAGAATTGAAAAATTACCATAACAGCTCACAGCTCAGCCTAGAAGCGAGAGGTCTAAGGGAATGTAGTTACACTGACGACCCTAACATGGCAACAATGTCACCAGCGATGTTAATAGACGCAAAAGAAAAGAAAATTATCTGTAAATCTTCATTTGTATCAGGTATTTATAGAATTAAATCGGCATACAGTACAGTATACAGGTATAGTGAATAATGGGTACAGTAGGCAAGCCCAGGATAAAAGAGCTGTATGGGCGGTAATTGTTCACCGTAAAGGACCCATAAAAATGCATGATTTGTAACCTGTCAAAAATATTATGCATATACAGTACTGTACTATACAGTACTGTTCGACCCCTATGCTACAGTAGTGTGAGACCTATAGAGGTTCTCTGTGTTTGTTTATGAGTAGACCATGAACTATCTTAAGACATTAGAAGTCTCTGGGCTGTTATAAATCATTAGTTAGGTCTAGGATTACAGTACAAGTACAGTAATTCAAGTTGTATTTACAATTAATGTTGTGGATTACTTTTTGTATTCTACATTTAAGTGCCAAGGATTACCAGTCACCACAGCCAAAGGAGTTTAGTGAGGAATCCCCCAAAAGCCTCATTGCATATAGTACAGCACAGTACAACTGTACTACTGTTTGCTGTATATAGGTTGCTCTGAACTATGTAGTGCCAAGTTATGAAATATCACAATTTATCACTTATCATATATATAAATACCAATATACAGTAACAAATATGATTTTTAAAAGTACTGTACCATATATGCATTTATCTTTTATTAATTGGTTCATGTACCCTTTTCTATGCC
Organism: Homarus americanus; assembly: GCF_018991925.1. Classification (NCBI taxonomy): domain Eukaryota; kingdom Metazoa; phylum Arthropoda; class Malacostraca; order Decapoda; family Nephropidae; genus Homarus; species Homarus americanus. Next base: position 4,782,269 of record NW_024713129.1, read on the forward strand.
AATTAGTTTTAAAAACTCATTCCCCTAAGTTCATATTTCCAACTTATTCAGTCCCCATACTCAATCTTAAAACCTAGATGAAAAGCGAACGTGGGTCCCATAGGCATGACTGCCCATTTGGGACAGTGTTGATACAGCACACTGTATAATAAGCCTGCGATACACTAGGAGGCAGCATGGCCGGTACTGCACTCAACCGCATTCACTTCCCAAGTTGTAAACTTAGGTACCCATTTACAGTTAGATAAACTGGGAGCGTCCAGGAATCAAACCACTGTCCCCCAGCACAGGAGGCAAGTGCTGAACCACTGGATATTGATTGAGCTGTGATTGAATGAAAATATGTGAAGTTAAAGCAGAAAATTTTCCAAATATGACTCAGGAAACATACCACTCAACTTACAAGGTAAATATTTTACACTTATATTTGAACCTTCATACTCCTGAACTTGTTACATTCTTTGTTTGGTATACCAGTACAGTACATCAAAGTACAGTACAGAACTCAATCACCTGATGAAAACTGCTGTTCAATATTGTACATGTAACAGAGATACATAACAAACTCACCTTGTGCCATAACCCAGAGAGTCAACTTTTGGTGGCCTCCCTCGCTTCCTCCTCTCACCGCCACTAGGCTTAGGTTTAGTTTTTGCTTTATAATATTTACTTCCTTTCCACTCCTCTCCCAAGTCTTCTTCAGGTACAATATCTTGATGCAGTTTAAAATTAGTGTCTTTGTGACTATCTCCACTTGCAAAAGCTTCTTGGACTTTACCTTGTGATAGAAGAGGGATTGCAAAACTCTCCATATCTGTATGACTTAACTGTTCAAGACTGAACTGCCACATGCAACATTTATGTTTGTCAAACTGTCGCTGTTTTATGAAGGTTTTATTACAATCAATGCACATAAATTTATTGTTTTCAAACTTAAAATTCTTTTCTTTTGTCAGCTCCATATTTTTTTCAGGGTTTGAAATCATGTCTTCTTTTCTTGGTCTACCCAATTTTCTCTTTACTGTTCTTTTGTTGGTGGTTAACCTGGCAGAGCTGTCCTCAGGACTCATTTGCAAACTACCATTCCCCTCAACTGCCAGACAATTACCAGATCCTCTGGAAGTCATTTCTGTGTTAAGGGTAATTCCATGGCGAAATATAGGGTCTGCATCATTTAAGATATCACTGTTTTCACTGTACGAAGATGGGAGTGCACAAAACTTCCAAACACTCTGATTAACATTATCTAGGTCCTCAGGGTGACACATAGAGATGTGATTCAAAATTTCAACCTGTGACAATGTAAATTTGTTGCACTGACGACAGACAAACACCTGACTCCCCTGAGAAGCAGATGTTCCCTGGTATCCTGAAAAATAATCAAATGTTTTTTAAAACAAATGAGAAAAATGAAGGATTGAATCCTGAAATCATATTTTGGAGTGAAGCCCACAGCCCAGAGGTTCTCATGATACACACTGTTTACTGGGAGATCAAGGTCTCTACACTGTCCTTTATAATGCAAGCCAGTGTTAATCTGTTAACCCATTAGGGAACACCAATCACCATTCCATCCCCATCATACCATCAGCCTCATATGAAGGAGACTACATGTGGTGTTGCTCTTAAGGCTACTGTCAACCATCTTTGATTTCCAGCTCAAACTGACATTCTGAAATTCAGTTTTAGCTGGGATTTTTGCTGCTTAATCAAATACTTGAGAGGTACACTCGGAAACCATATTCTCTAGCCCACCTGGGTCGGTGCTGGAGGTTAGTACAGTGTCCTTTCTGGATGGGGGCCAACTCTAACTATCATGAGGCAACACACGCACGAACACACACAGTCATAGTACGGCTGTATAGATGATATTATGTATAAATATTGTATATGGCATTTTATACTCTGCATTATCTTCATTATATATGACCACGAAGAAAAATTACCATAGGTTGTAGTTATGAAAGTATGAATGGAAATAAACACTTCCAAACCACCCAGTGAGTCCACACAACGTTTACAGCACTTGTGTGTGTGCCAGACCACGATGCTTCCACCACACCCCATCATTCGCGTAACTATATGAAATATTGTGTTTAATTTAACTACATATTTCAAAAACCTTAAATTACATGTGGATCAGTCACTCCTCATTTGACACACTTATAGTGTAATACTCTGACCATCTCACCTGGGCACATGGAGGCCCACGGTAACTCTCGCGGGGCAACATACGCACGAACACACAAGTTATGATATGAACCCTTCCAGGCTTCACTATCATTATCATGTTATGTTCATCGTGCTCTGTATCTTAGTAACTAGTCATAGTATCAATACATGACAGTGTTATTAGTATAATATTGTAACTTTTCACCTACAGTTATTGTTGTAAATCATGGACAGGAAGGATACATAAATTGTAATATCAAGTGTATTGTTCGCTCATGGCCACCCCAAGTCAGACAACGCGTCACACAAAGTTGCACTGTGTGTGTGTGTGTGTGTGTGTGTGTGCGTGACGCATTAAGCTTCATCCTTAGTAGGTAAGATGTTTCATAAAGAGTTTCTCCCATTCGTCATTGTGAGCATCGTCCCAGAGCACATTGTTTCCATCAAAACCATGGTTCATCCTTATTTCCCTTCTTCCGTGTAACTATATCCATATGGCTAAGTGCTTGCTTTTCCTTTCTTTATTTACCAAAATAATGTGGATCAGTTACTCGTTATTTAACACATACATGCACTAAGAGCATCAAGATTGTTTTGTAGGCATGACTATTGGTTAATTGAAAACCCAAAAATATTTTTCACATTTATGATGCATAAATATTGTAAACATATCTATGTGATTATTGCAGTATATAACATATATTTAATGTCTGGACAGATTCCCAAGAGTGCTGCATATTAATGCATAGATTTTGTAAGCATATTTATGTGAAGTGACATAAAACCACACTTTTGGGGTTTCAATTAACCAATAGTCATGCCTACAAAACAATCTTGATGCTCTTAGTGCATGTATGTGTTAAATAACGAGTAACTGATCCACATTATTTTGGTAAATAAAGAAAGGAAAAGCAAGCACTTAGCCATATGGATATAGTTACACGGAAGAAGGGAAATAAGGATGAACCATGGTTTTGATGGAAACAATGTGCTCTGGGACGATGCTCACAATGACGAATGGGAGAAACTCTTTATGAAACATCTTACCTACTAAGGATGAAGCTTAATGCGTCACGCACACACGCACGCACGCGCACACACACACGCGCACACACACATACGCGTGCGCACACACACACACACACACACACACACACAGTGTAACTTTGTGTGACGCGTTGTCTGACTTGGGGTGGCCATGAGTAAACAATACACTTGATATTACAATTTATGTATCCTCCCTGTCCATGATTTACAACAATAACTGTAGGTAAAAAGTTACAATATTAGGGTAGAAGTCGCTGACCTAGCAGGGCCTGTCTCATTGTTCTCAGTCCGCCTATACAGTTCTTTCTTGTGCCCGCTATTCCCCTCACAACTCACAATGGCTGCCGCGGGACCCCCACCACCAGAGAAAAACATTGAATTACCTGGACCAAGCCATGATAATGTGAAGGAAATCATGGAGTTGGGGGAGAAACTTAAGCTCATCCTTGACAACGACCCAGACAAGCATCGTTATGAAGCGTCTAATAACCATCTGACGAAAGTTATGGAGCGGTATATCCAGATATATCTCGACAACATCATTGCTAGTCGTCAACGTAGTATTGAGGACTTCCTCGCCCGCAACCCACCACAACCACAGCCAGCCCAAGTCAGTGATAGTGATATTGACAGTGAGGATATGGACTTTGAGGGGTTTGTCTGGGAGGCCCTGCAAACCTCTGCGAGTAGTGAAAGTGAAAGTGATTCACCAGAGGGCAACTAATCTGCCCTCTGCCTTGGAACCAGCCGCCATCCACGTGTGCCGACCCAGCTTTTCTACTAACGTAAGTGTTAAAAAACCTAATATTGATATTTCTCTTAATTATTAATTGTGTGCATACCATCATAAAATTAAGATGTTATTTTTACAACGTAGGTATTGTGTCGGAAAAGTGGAGTTTGTGGGTCGGCCCAGTCTCTATTTCAATTAATCCCATATGTTCTGTTATTTCATTTTCGCATTTCTCGTTTTACGCGGACCTCCACAGGTTCAATTGACCGCGTAAATGCAGACTATACTGTACAGTATAGCTACTCAAACTAAAATGCATCATCATATTCTTCTATATCTTTCCTTCCCATATTGCTGTGCATTTACATTTATGTCTGCTAGATACAAGGGTATTACTGTACTGTACTCTCCAAGCTGCAAGATAAACATCCCTCCACTATGGTGTTTGTAGGGTAACTGAGTAGCTGTGAAATTTTTGGGGGTGAATTATTACTGGTGGTGACAGACGGCATCATTAGATGGCTTATGGCCCCTTCAGGATATTTGAAATGTGGCGGGAAACATCAATCCGTATATCATACATACATAGGACTCTGGTTCCCAAGTGTACGAGGTATGTGGGTAGGACTTAAAGGGTTAAATAACAGGTGCAATATATCACATCGTTATGTTTCCTAACCCAATTTCAGCTCAGGATCAGAATGGGTGACAGAAGACTCAGTAATTATGCCTCATAACCATTTTGAAAGAAGTGAAATGAAATTAACGTCCTAGGGACCATTAGTGCAGTTACACTAATGTAAACTTTTAAAGCAACATTCTAACTGGGTTGGAGCTTGCTTTATAAATCCTAGTTCAATAGGGCGAGTACCTATTTCTGTACCCATTTATGCTGATCCCATAAGCATATACTGTAGTCCCTGGGAAAATCACATTCTGCCAGGGACTATATGGTGAGTTAGTCTTACTGATCAAATGACCTGTAGGCCATAAAATTTTAATAAATCAATTCTTAACAGACAATATCAGGCAGAAAATGTAGCTGTCCTACTATAATATAAATGCAAAACATAATGAATTATTCTATATTATTTTGGGTAAACGTCAATATGAATTATTAAGAAATTTACTTACCTCCTGCAACTAAGGTAAATGTATTATCAGCATTTAGCAGCAATGTGTAGAGACCAGGAGTAGAAGCATAAGCTAAATCTGCCACATCAGTACTTCCAGGTCCAAGTTCACTACTATCCACAAAATTAATTTCTTCTCCATTTAAAATAGTAGTTTCACCACAAGATTGTGGAACTGTATGAACACCAACTTCTGGGGAAGAGTCTTCAGCATGACTTGTACAGCCACTCTCATCACTTACTACAACAGCAGCCTCAGTCTGGTTTCTTGGGTCAGTCCAGGTGGCCGAATTTCCACTATTTCTATTACTAGATTCTGATGCTACAATATCACTAGTTTTAGTTGTATTCCCATCATTTCCTGCTAAATTAATACTTTTACCAACCACTTCACTATTCCCTATGTTACAGAGGGTGCCAGTTTCATGGTTTGCTTCACTGACAATCTGAGGCACAATTTTCACAGCTGTCCTTCCACCAAACTCTGTATCAATCTTATTATTAGTTTCTGATGTCACACTACCGTTCCCTGCATTAAAATTTTCACAAGATGTTGCAGCAGGAGTCATAGCAGAAATACCTGATGCAGTATCATCATTAGTTCTTAAAGAGAATTCATCACTAAGTCTTGCAATAGTGTTATTACTAGAGGTTGTAGCTCCTGTACCATAGCAATCACTTGATCCTGATATTACCTCTCTGAGGGACACAACACTTGCTTCATTTTCTAACGAAACTATCCTGCTTATGTCAGACACTGATTTATCATAATTGCTCTCAGCAGGTTTATTTTCAAATTTTGAATCACTATTAATATACATACACGTAGTAGTGGTAATAATACTGCTGCCTTGGCTAAAATAGACTTTTTCAGCACTGAAGTCATTGGTAATATTCACATTAGTAGTAACAATGTTCCCTAGTGAAGTACAATGATCAGAATTTTCATATATTAAATTGTCCATATTGGCTGTAGTGTTCGTACACGACATAGGATTTGCTGTCGCATAAACACAACCATAGTTATCACTACTATAACTTTTGGCTCCTATCTTCCCACCTGTAACACCATCTTCAACTTTTTGTCGTACACAGTGGTCAGATACACTTGCTTCTACAGGCTGTTCTCTAACTCCATCAATTATAACTGAAAGGTCTGATGGAACTGCAATGGATGAATCTGTGCAATAATTTGGAAGACAGTCTTGAGTTGCAGTATAATCTTGCCTATTTAACTCACTAATCATACAAGTTACTTCCCTTTGATTTGATTGCAACTTGGATAATGTTTTTTTCTCCCTCTCACACTGAGGATCCATGAGAACCTCTTCTATGGCAGATCTTCCAGTTGTAGGTGCTGATAAAACACAAGGAGGCACATTGACTTTTGCAACCAATTCACAACTTTTCTCTGGAGTCTCTGACAGTTCAATCAAAATAACATCCTTGACTTCATCTTCAGACATGTTTTGTTGCACATCATCAAGACTAAGGCTTGGCTTACTTTGTTCAAGTTGTTTGTTTGCATCATTACTAGAAACTTGTGACAATGAACAAGGAGAGAGAATGGATACAGTTGAAACAGGAGAATTATATGACTGTAGTGAACCATTGGCAGGGATGGACATTTTCCTGTCAAATATTGATTCTATTAATTTTGTGCCATTAGTCCCTGGGGTGGAAACAAGGGGGCAATATTTTGAAGGAGCCAGAAAACTTGTGGAGCCTATGTCTGATCTGAAAGTGTCTGGCACTTTAGTGTTTGTACTACCAGTATCTGGAACTGACTTTGGTCTTTCTAAAGCTTCTGCAAATGAACAATTTGATTCCATGGTATCAATGACTGATGATCGTATTTGTGAAGAACTGGCAAGATACATGCTGAATAAAGCTGGAGCTGTTGAGTTTACTGAGGGGTTACTGAGTGATACAGAAGAACTGGTGTCACAGCTGTTTGGAGCCAAAGATAGTGAAGGAGTGGACACAGACAATGTTGAAGTAGTCGCTGTTGCACCAAACTGTGAAGTCGATGGACAGGAAATTGGCATCTGTGTTTTATAAGAAATCTCACACCCCAATTCTGTCTCAGTGCCCTGCTGAGATGATGCATTTCTTGGCAAATTCTGATGACCTGAAAAGGAAGTTTTAGCATGTGTAAAAAATTTTGTAATTATCCATCTAGGAATACTTAATACAATATACTGTATACATTTATGATGCAACTGTATTAGCTGATAATTTATGAGGTTGAAAAGGTTGAACAAGAAAATCCATCATAAGTAAAGAAGAAAAAGATGAAGACTTCAACTGTTCTCTGTATGACTGGAATCAGTGTACAATATTGGCAGCAACTGCACTGTCTGCATGAATAATGCAACCAAAAATGAGATCTTCCAGTAATACTGGTCAGGCACGGGGACAAAGCCAAGCCTCCGGCTTTGAAGCTGATGTCGAGAAAAGTGTCGCGATATATGTAAACATAATTGTAAATATTTCTTTATACTAAGTATTACAATATTAAGTTGACCATAATCTCATGTTCCAAGTTATTATGACAAGAAAACATAATACTGTATGTATTTCAAATGTACAATTGCCTCCACTCCTGCATTTATGACTTGGCATTGCCAATCCTCTCTCTCCATGAGGTGTGAACCCTGAACTCTGAAGTGTGAATTCAAAGCATTTGCTAGTGAGCAGGAGGGAGAGAGGAAGAGTGTCTCAGGATAGGTGTCTTTCTGTAGGGGGTGGGGGGGGGACAGAGTACTAGGGGTGAGGAAGGAAAGTGTACAGTAGTATATCAGTTGGGAGAAATTAAAATGCAGAATAATGCTTTAATGCTTTGAAAATACTGATGGGGTTTCCTCAGATGATCACATCTAGTGCTAGTCAGATGAAAATACATACTAAAGCTACAATAGAATGAGAGAGGGAATGAATTCCTGTTCTAAGTAAGCTGTTCCTCTGCAAAATGGGGCTCTTACGACCAAATGGATTATGGATATGTTTGAATCTACAGTACATCTTGTAGATGCAGCAAAGTTTTTATTTAACCCCTTGACTACGAGATGGAACTTCCCCAGCTGAATAAAGTCGTCAAGCAGTAGCCAGAATAAAATAGTTAAGAAGACATCGTAGTGAAGGGATTAATTAGCAATCAAAACAACCAGGAAGTGGGCACCAAATATTTATTGTAATACAAACTTGATGTGAACAAAAATAGTTCAGTTGGCAGCTGTCCGGTATAGAATCAGCAAACCACATAAAACAGTAATATCTCAGTTAGCCGGAAACTCCTAAAACCTGGAATTCTCTGATACAGTGGTCCCTCGGTTAACGAACACAATCCGTTCCAGCAGGTTGTTCGTTAACCGAAAAATTTGTTAACCGAAACCATTGTTTCAATGGGTTTTTGGGTAATTGGTTCCAGCTCACCGAAAATTGCCTAAATTCAACAAAAATTGTAGAAAAGTTCACTTACTTTGTGGTGTGTATGTAGAAGGCTCCTGGATGATGAGAATTAGAATGGGGGTAGAGGAGAAGGAAGAAGAGAAGGCATTGGGGTGGAAGAGAAGTCACCCCATGGCACCATTTCACCCATAAAATTTTAGTTCTCTTGGTGTATTTCAAGATTATTTTCTTTAAATCAACACTGCACTGCATTATATATTGTCAATATGTAAAATATATTTCAAAATGACCAATAATTTGCTTGGAAACACAGAAAAAAGCGTTTAGTTGAAGAGAGTCTCAAGCAAGATGTTACCTCCAGTGAAAACAGAGAGAGACTAACGCCTGTTTGCTGTGTTAAGAGGCTGGATGCCACACATTAAACTAGTCACTTTACCTTCAATTATGTTCAATAATTGTTAAAATGACTAAAAAATTGAATATTAAACTTTTAAAATTATTGAATAGTATAAACTTCTTGATATTTACTAAAATAGTAAGGAATTTAAGCCCTAGAACCGATTAATGTATTGGCGGACTAATACTAAAGCTGGTTGACCGGCCAGTGCAAGCGAAAACATGTTGAGGTCGGTTCGTAAGAAATTCGTTAACCGAATTTTTGTTCGTTAACCGAATTTTTTTTCGTTAACCGAATTTAAGATTCTTATGGGAGGCAGTTCGTTAACCAAAATTTCGTTAACCGAGGCGTTAATTAACCGAGGGACCACTGTAGTTGGAATTAAAATTTTCCAAGGGGGACATTTTCCAGAAAATTCTGAGAAAATTTTCCCGATACTCTGAAAATTCCTGGGATGGGGGAATTTTTTTTTGGGTTTGAGAGATGAAAATCAGGCACATTTTCCTGGAATTCGGAGAAAATTTTTCTGGTACCCGGAAAATTCCGGGGATGGGGGATACTTTTCTGGGTTCAAGAAATGATGTAATGGGAAATTTTTGGAACTTCCAAGAACATTTTTCTGTTTCCCAGAAAATTCCAAGGATCAGGGATTTTTTCTGGCTTTGAGAGAATCGTCTCATTACCCAGAAATCTCTCATTCCTGGAAGTGCTCTGCACCAAATGTTCCAGCTAACGGAAATATCACTTTTATTAATTGAACAATTTATGATGCAAAGTGAGATATATGTTGCTTAAAGGACTTAAATAATAAAGTTTCTATGTTGTGTACTGAACATGATGGCATTCGGACGTTTGGGCCATGGGCCATGAACCCCAGATGTTTGGGCCACGAACTGTGTGTGTAACTTAATTTTTGAAGAGCCTGTGGTGTATGTTCAAAAAAAGTGTATACATGTACAGCACTGCACATGTAAGGATTTTTAATGGGTACAGGATGTCTAAATGATTATCCAATAGCCCGACATTCACCAATATCATGCCACATCACCACCTTGATCACTGACCTCCATAGTTTTTCTTCAGCAGATACAGGTGCATATAAAACTGAATATTGTATGTACAGTACTGTACAATTATGATCATTAAAAAAAAAATCTAAATTAATGTTTCCCTTAAGAAATGTGCTTAAAAATATGTTTAGTTGCATTTTATTAAGCGTCAAAGAGTTTATTTTAGTATGGCAGATTTTTTATTCATAGACAGCTTTTCAGAAAAATGACCCTTCAATAAATAAGTCTACTTGTACTGTACAATGTAGTCTACAGTACTGTACTGTATATGGATTTCTATAGTACTGTATTTATGAATGTCTTCTAGAAGCTAAAAATAACAGTACAATATGTTTATTACATTTAAAATAATAACAAAAACTTCTTACCATGACTCCGTTTGTGTTCAATAAATTCCTCCAGTTCATGAAAAGTAAGTTTGCACAACCCACATGTGAGAGAGTCCATGATAACTTATTCAATGATAAGGAAGAAGCCAAAATCATCAGGATAAATTACCAGCTAACTTTATAACTCATTCTCCTGAAAAAAAAAGAGACATTTCAGTACAATATATAACACAATTTACCATTACAAATGATTTAACAAGATCCAATAGTTCTACAACACTGTATGGCATGATTCCCCAAACTTTCTAAAGCAACTACAGTAACTGCTTGCTATTCACAGGTTTGCGATTAGTGATTTTGACTATTCACAGCAAGAAGATGGTGGTTAGCTTGCAAGCCTCTCCCGCAGCGCAACGAGTCGCCCGCAAACGCCCGCAGCGTCTCCTCTCCCTTTGTTTGCGCTCAAACATTGCCTGTGATGCAACACCTCTTGTGCTGTATTCAAAACTTTAGTGTTTCTAGTGAAATGGCCCTGAAAGACTGCCTAGTGTCAGTGTCACAAACTTCAAAGCCAAGAGGAAACAGCTACCAATTAAAAAAAATTTTCAAGAAAGAACAAGCCGCTCAACCAGCTGATTCGTCTCTCTCACCTACTCAGTCAGCTGCTGCCGCCCCTCCACCACCCACCTCCCCGCCATGCGCCACCCGCCTCTCCACCAACCACCAGTGCATCACCCTCTTCCAACAGTTATCCTGATGACTCCCTATTCTTCAGCATCCAGATTTCAGCCTACTGTACTGTACAGTACACTTCATCAAGCTCCAAGCTTCCACATATGAAGGAGAGTAATATTGGTGACTTAAGTTTCCTATACACAGTATAGGTACACAGTAGTGAACAAAGGTAGTATAAGTTACTATTCACGGTTTTGCCAATTCGCACCATTCGTTGGAACCTAACCTCCGTGAATTACAAGGGTTTACTATACTGTACATCATTACTTCCAAAAATAAAGAAGGGAAAAAGATTGGTCATCAAACTCATCCATTCATAATATTATCAAATTATAATATATCCACAGCACACTGTACAGTGATCCCTCGGTTAATGAGCGCCTCGGTTAACAAACTTTCAGGTAACGAATTACCTTCCATAAGATTCTTCACTTCGGTTAACGAGCAAACCCTCGGTTAACAAATTCCTTACAAATTCTTCCCAACATGATTTCGCCTGCATTTGGCTGCCTATCAACTGTAGTATTAGTCCGCCAATACAGTAATTGGTTTTAGGGCTTAAATTCCTTACCATTTTAGTAAATATCAAGAAGATTGTACTACCCTGTATTCAATAATTTTAAAAGTTTTATACTAAATTTTTTAGTCATTTTAACAATTATTGAACATAATTGAAGTACAGGAAACTAGTTTTTTGCGCGCCAAACAGCCACTCAACACACCAAGCTTGGCGTCAGTTTGTTTACTAGTTCAGAGGAAGGAACATCTTGTTTGAGACTCTTCAACATAAATGCTTTTTTTCTGTGTTTCCAGTCAAATTATTGGTCATTTTGAAATATATTTTACATATTGATAATATATACAGCACAGTACAGTGTTGATTTAAAGAAAATGATCTTGAATTACACCAAGTGAACTAAAATTTTATGGGTGAAATGGAGCCATGGGGTGACTTCTCTTCCACCCCAATGCCTTCTCTTTTCCCTTCTCCTCCACCCCCATTCTAATTCCCATCATCATCATCATCATCATCATCATCATCAACCAGGAGCCTTCTACATGCACACCTCAGAGTAAGTGTACTTAACTGCATTTATTTTTAGTTTGTATGTAATTTTCGGTGAGCTGGAACCAATTATCTAAAAACCCATTGAAACAATGGTTTCCGTTAACGAATTTTTCGGTTAACGAGCAACCTTCTGGAACGAACTGTGCTTATTAACCGAGGGACCACTGTACTCAACAAATATAAATTTTTGACAAACGTTATATAATAAATTATTTTGATTTTTTCTTTCTCCCATATATGACTCAATATATATGTAGGTCTTGGCAACTTCTAAATATTAACCCTCTGAAAGGCTGAAAATTAATTTGGAAGGGTATCGGATTTGGGGAAATGTCCTAGCATGGATTGGAGACTTTCTGCATGACCACAAGCAGTGTGTGGTGATTAATAGCACAAAATTGGCATGTGCACCTGTAACAAGTAGGGTACCACAGAGCAGTGTATTGGGCTCATTGTTGTTTGATTGCTTCATAAACAATATGACAGAAGCTATACACTACTCCATACAAATGCCTGTGGACGATGCCAAGTTATCTAGGGAAATTAAGAACCAAACAGACTGTGAAGAGCTACAGAAAGATCTCTATGAGCATCAAGAAAGGTCAAACAAATGACTGCTAAAATTCAATGACATGAAGTGCAAGAGGATGCACCTGGGTTGCACCACTTGTCCAGAGTACTGTCACCCGGTCTGGTTCCTGAGATAAGCTAGAGACTGTCAATTGATTGAATATGTCCAAAGGAGGGTCAACTACCCAGAGAGATTAGAACACCTACAACTGCCTAGCTTATACTCCAGACGGGCAAGGGGCAACCTAACTGAAGTGTATAAACATCTCAGAGGGCACTACTAGGTCGAATGTACATACCTGGAGCTGGCTGACGCCTGTCACACAAGGGGTCACAGCTCAAGGTTGAAGAAGCCACAAGTCCAGAAAACAGTGAGGGCAAACCTTTTCGGATTGAAAATTGTGAACTCTTAGAACAATCTCCCAGAGCGTGTTCTGATGGCACTGAGTGTGAGCTTATTCAAGGTAATAGGTAGTAGGCAGCTACCAAACAGGGAGGTACTACCGCCTGGGAAGATATTGGAAGCATAATGTATTGTCTAATGGTAGACCCTGCTGCCATATGGCTTGACAAAAATTGGGGCTAAGTCCCAGGTTGCTAATCTGCAGGGTCTCAATTGTCTCTCTTACTATTGACAACACAACAAATATAACCATACTCATTGTTGATCTGTTTTATTCATTCTATTTTATTCTCCTATGTCAGTTGATATTAATATTGAAGCGGGGCCTTCTCTGATGGGTCCCACTGGTCGGGAAGGTTGTGGACCGCAGGGCCAACCTGATCATCCATCATCAAGTTACTGGGGCCTCAACTGATGCCACTGCGGTTGTTGGAGGATCGGTTTTTTTCACACTTCATTTTCCAACATTCACGGCCTGAGATCCAATTTTCCTTCTGTAGAGCACTATCTATTAACCTCTTCCCTCGACCTCTTGCTACTTTCTGAACTTCAACTGACCAAAGCAGCTTCACTCAAACCTTTTCAAGTCTCCAACTACGACCTTTATACCTCCTTCCGTTCTAAGGGAGGGGTATGCGCCTACTGCAACACACGTATACCCATAGCTCGACTCACGGATCTTGAATCTTCCCTTTATGATGTCATCTGTCATCTGACTATTTTTCTTTGTTTCCTATACTGTTCTCCCAACTCTAACAACTACTTGGAACTCTTTGACTATCTCACTTCTTGCCATGAGTCATTGATATCCACACACCCCAACACCGAGATCCTCTACCTAGGGCAGGGGTGTCAAACTCATGACCCGCGAACCAAATGTGGCCCTTGGGACGGTCAGGTGTGGCCTGCGGAATGGCGGTAAAATTTTATCAGCCCATGAAATTATGATAAAAATAGATATGAAGGAAAAAATGCAGATATAAATGAGTCAGTAAATTCCGAAATGATCTTTACACTGTCATGGGTTGCGTTAGGCTTACCCACGCAACCAACTCCAAAGTTTGTTTTACTAGAGATAAGGCACCCGGCAAGCCATGACTAAGACATATTTTTTCCATTAATGGTATGTTAGCCAGACTATAGGGGGAGGCCATTGAGACAGTGTTGTACTGTTCATCGCCTCACGCCCCAAAACCACATTTTGAGTAGTACTGTATCCCCTAGGCAATGGGTTAGTTAAGACGTCGTCCCCATCCTCTCCCTCCTGAAGGGAAGGGGACACCACACAAGAGTCCTCCACCACCACCCCGTCCTGTGGACCGTCAGTGACACAAGACTAAGTGTGCTAACCTAGGTTGTTATCCCCTTGGAAATATCACGTGTGGATGCCTGGTTGCGACAAGAGCAATCCAGGCTGGCCTATCAAACCTACAGTAAATGGTTAATCAAGTCACGCTTACAGGGTTCTCCTGCGCGACACCCATCTACAGTGACTGTGATCGACACAAGATTAAGTGTGTTCGGGGCGCTGGTGGTAGAGCAGTACCGCTCTTGCCTCGCAAGCAAGATGTCACGGGTTCGATTCCCGGGCCGGCAGAAGTTGTTTGGACACTCTTCCTAGTCCCCTTGGTCCCTGTTCACCTAGCAGCAATGTAGGTACCTGCTGTAAATCGAAAGTTGCGAATTCGTATTCAGGGACAAGTTGTTGGAGCTTTCAATAACTTGCTTAGACATAAACCATTGACTCTTCAGGCTTCTACGCCCTTAGCTCATGAGACATAAGGCAAGCATGAACTTAGCATGCTTCCCTGTTGGGCGCTGTAAACGCTTCTGCACTTCACCTTACACAAGGATGTGGGGGAAGTGTGTTAACCTAGGTTTGTATTCCCCATGGAAATATCACGTGTGGAAGCCTGGTTGGGACAAAAGCAATCCAGGCTGGCCTATTGCACCTAAGTGGTTAATCAAGTCACGCTTACCAGTTCTCCTCGCCGCAACAACCGTCTACAGTGACTGTCAGTAACGCAAGACTATGTGTGGTAACCCAAGAGTATCTTTTTGTTGTTATTACCCGTGGAAAGAAGTTCTCGTGCAGAAGCCTGGTTGCAACGAGCAATCCAGGCTGGCAGTAAATGTATCACTTGAAGAATTAAGGCTCTGTTAAGTCATACCCATAGTAGAGTAATCACAAGTGTCCCCAAGTTGAAAATTCTCTCTTTTAGAAGATTAATTTTATTACAGCGTGAACGTGAGTGACTCATATATCCATGCAAATTGTAAATCATTGTATGGAAGCTTGACAAATAAATGTAAGTGCAATTATCTGCCCGTATCTGTGATCCTATCTTATTAAACTAAAGGTAATGACTGATTGGTTATGACAAAGTAGAACCAATAACTTAGATGGATGTTGGAAATTAATGGACTCATTAAATCATCATTTATCAAGTATATAAAGCATGGAATGTCGGGTGATGGAGTGAATTTCTACGTAGATACACCATAATTTTCTGTAAGTAACCAGTGTGAAGGTATCGAACTCTACGGTAAGAAATATAAGAAACACAATAATATAATCTTTATATAATATAATCCACACCTTAGACAATTACAATGAAAATCCATGACAACATCATCGTGGCAATAATTTAATTTATATTGTTAATGCTAGCAATAACAGTACTTAAAAGGGAAAATGATTATAAATAATGTATACCCGTATACAGTGGTCCCTCGGTTAACGAACACAATTCGTTCCAGAGGGTCGTTCGTTAACCGAAAATTTCGTTAACCGAAACCATTGTTTCAATGGGATTTTGGGTAATTGGGTCCAGCTCACCGAAAATTACATACAAAGTAAAAAAAAATGCAGTAAAGTACACTTACTTTGAGGTGTGTAAGAAGAAGGCTCCTGGTCGATGATGATGGGAATTAGAAGTGGGGGTGGAGGAGAAGGGAGAAGAGAAGGAAGTGGGGGTGGAAGAGAAATTGCCCCATACTTCATGCTGTCATTTCATTCATAAAATTTTAAGTTCACTTGGTGTAATTCAAGATTATTTTCTTTAAATCAACACTGCACTGCACTATACATTGTCAATATGTTAAATAAATTTCAGAATGACCAATAATTGTATTATAAAAATGTAAAAATAGTTTATGTTCAAGAAAGCCAAAAGCAAGATGTTACCTCCACTGACCAGAGATACAAACTGACGCCTTGGTGGGTGAGTCAAGTGGCTGATTGGCGCACCAAAAACTAGTTCCCTGTACTGCAATTATGTTAAATAAGTGTTAAAATGACTAAAAATTTCAATATAAAACTTGGAAAATTATTGAATAGTACAACCTTCTTGATATTTACTCCAAATTTAACTAATGTAAGCCCTAGAATCGATTTCTGAATTGGTGGACTAATCTTCCAGCTGGTGACCAAACCAAAGCATGTCGAAACATTTTCGTAAGAATTTCGTTAACCGAATTTTTGTTCGTTAACCAAATTGAAGACTCTTATGGAAGGCAATTCGTTAACCGAAATTTCATTAACTGAGGATTTCGTTAACCGAGGGAACACTGTATATGCCTTTTGCTATCCCATTATTAGCGTTAATCATGTTTATTAAGTAAAGTGAATTTTACAGACTTAAAATCAGACAAACCCAAATGAGGTATTCCTGGTAAGCCAGGTAAGGCAATGTGTGAAGCTGTAAACCTCAATCCTACAAATATGTGATATAACACTTGTGTTGGCCCTAAAGAGGGTAACTAAAATAAGAATTGGCCCTCAAAAGGTTTTGATTTTGACACCACTGACCTAGGGGATTTCAGTGTACATCACAGAGAGTGGCTTGGCTCTGCAAGGAATGACCCAGGTGGAGCTGAGGCACTCTCTTTTTCCCTACTTAATGATTTGGAACAAATCATTAAACACCCTACACTCATTCCTGATCGACACGATCAACTTGCTAACATTTTTATCTTTGTTTTACCTCTAACCCCTCACACTATTCATACTCAATTTCTGCCCCCTTAGGGTCTTCTGATCACAATCTTATTTCTATTAAATCAAACTGGGCTCGACCACCTCCCCTATCCCTCTCTAAATGTCAACTATGGCACCATCAGAGGACAAGCTGGCAATCCTTGCGAGAATTCCTCACTGACTATCCTTGGGATGAAAGTTGCTTTTCCACTCGCGACACCTCGGTATGTGCTGACAGCATTGCTGGGGTTATACAGAGTGGTATGAGTGCATTTATCCCATCTTCTACCAAAACTTTCACTTTACAATCATGGTTTGATCGCTCCTGCTCTCTTGCATGCAGGGTGAGAGATAAGGCATATCAAGCTATGAAACTATCTCCTCCTCCTATTACCCACTCCTCTTTCATTACTTCTGGGAATCGTTGTAAGGCTATTCTTCGTAGGGCCAAACAGAATTTTATAAAAAGAAAGCCTGCTGTCCTGACTAATTCTTCTTCTAGTAAATCCAGCTGGTCTTTAATCAAAAACATCTGTAATAACTTCTGCACTCCCTCTTTTCTTCCTCTCTTCCGACCTGAGAACTCTATACCCAACTCTCCCCCTAACAAAGCCAATCTCTTTGGCACATTATTGTCCTCTAATTCCACCTTAGACGATTACTACGCTATCCCTCCTACCCCTGCTCCTCGTACTGAACCAATGCACTTTCCTATAATCTCCACTCGCAGGGTTGCCGGTGTGTTATCCAGGTTGGATGCGAGTAAGGTGCATGGACCAGACGGAATGCCCCCTTGTGTTCTGAGGGAGTGTGTTGAAGCTCTGGCCCCCGTGCTTGCTCGCCTCTGCCTGAAAACCCAAACTTTTCCTTCTCCTTGGAAGCATGCCTCGGTTCAGCACATCTCGAAGAAGGGTGACCATTCTAATCCCTTTAACTATCACCCCATTGCCCTAACTTCATCCCTCTCTAAGATTTTTGAAACTATCTTGAACTCCTTTTTTCTCAGTCACCTTGAATGCCATTCTCTTTTGTCGGATCACCAGTATGGCTTTTGCCAGGCGAGATGTACTGATCTTCTTTTGTCCATTAGCAACTTGACTACCCACCTCACCTAACCTACCCTCTTATCCCCCCCCTCCCCCATCAAATCCCCACTCTTCTCCCCCCACCTTTCCTTCAGGGGCTTGGTCTTCCTGTTAGACGTCAGTTACTCTCTGCATATACCTGTATCTAAAATGAATCATAAAGAGACTCTGATTCAATTTTTTTTTTACATAATTCTGGCCCCTGTACTTGCTCGTCTATTTTGCCTTTGTCTCAAAACCCAAACTTTTCCTTCTTCTTGGAAGCATGCCTCGGTTCAGCCCATCCCAAAGAAGGGTGACCATTCCAATCCCTCTAACTATTGCCCTAACTTCATCCCTCTCTAAGATTTTCGAAACTGTCTTAAACTCGCATTTTCTCCGTCACCTGGAACGCCTCTCTCTTTTGTCGGATCACCAGTATGGCTTTCGCCAGGCGAGATCTACTGGTGATCTGCTCTCCTATTGCACCCATCTTTGGTCATCCTCTCTTAGGGATTATGGGGAAACTTTCATCGTGGGCGTCGACAACTCCAAAGCATTTGACAGGGTATAGCACAAATCTTTGCTTTCTAAACTTCCCTCTTATTGTTTCTATTCCCCACTTTGTTTTCTAATCTCTAGCATCCTTGAGAACCGATCCATGGCAGTTGTTGTTGAAGGATCAATCTTTCGCTCTTTCTCTACCAATAGTGGTGTCCCACAGGGTTCTGTTCTTTCACCTACTCTCTTCCTTCTGTTTATCAATGATTTACTTCACACTACAAATAATTCTATCCATTCTTACGCTGATGATTCTACTCTTCACTCTTCTTCACATTTTCCCTTTCCTCCTAACTCTCAAACTAGATCTGTTTCTAGAGCTGATATCATTACTTTTATCAATGTGGATTTGTGCAGCATCTCTGAATGGGGAGGTAGAAACTTGGTTAAATTCAATCGTAATAAAACTTAGTATTTACCTATTACACTTTCTAAATTAGATGATCTTTCACCAATTACATTGCAGGACACTATTATTCTGCCAAATTTAGAAATAGATATGCTAGGCCTCACCATTTCCTCCAATGTCATGGAAATCACACATCCTTAACATAGCTAAGGCTGCCTCCCGAAAGTTGGGAATGCTGCACAGATGCCGTAGCTACTTCACTCCTGAGCAGTTGCTTCAAGTATATAAGCGATTCATTCATCCTAACTTGGAGTACTGCTCTCATATCAGGGGTGGCTCTTCTTCTGTCCAAACATTAGATAGGATGGAATCAAAGGCATTTCGTCTTATTAACTCTCCTCTTTTAGTTGATAATCTTTCTTCCCCTTCTCTTTGCTGTAATGCTGCTTCACTCTCTCTCTTTTACAGGTACTTTAACTGGCAATGTCCAGTGGATTTGGTATCCTGTGAAACCGCTGGCAAAAACACGGGCTCGTAAAACTCGTCTTGCCCGCGGTGCCCACAGTTTCTGTGGATGTTGGTCACACTAGAATAACCTGTTATAGTACATCCTTTCCTCACACAGCCAAACTGTGGAATGCTCTTCATTCTTCTGTTTCCATACTCATACAATGTGTCTCACGTTAAAAAGCTGTTTTCCGGCATCTTCATGGAGTTCATTAATATACAGTACAGTAATCTTATCCTTTTTTATTTCTTTTTACTCTTACTTTTTGCCCCCTAGGCCCCGTTGTGGGTTGATGCCTTGTGCCCGGGTGGGCTAATCCCTGTAAAATAAAGAGAGAGAGAAAAAAAGACAATTCAAAGACACTCTTTTCTATAGCATTTCTTCCGCTCATGATTACTTTCAGAGAAAATCGCAATTTTTTGGGGAAAAATCATAGTATTTTTTTCAAAGTTTTTGTTGATGTTGCCACCGGCCCAGAGAGCTCTTGTGTGTTCGTGTGTTGGTTAGTATGCTGTATTCTGCATGCGCTAGAGTCTGGCACATGCGCAGTTTCTTTGGAAGAATCTGACACGTTAATTGGTGGGTATGATTTTGGATCAACCAATCACAGCTTGCTATAGGCTCCCGGCTGCAACCCACTTGAATTTGAATTTCTTTCCAAGGTGTTTCCTTGTGCAATGGCTGTGATGTTGAATACATGTACTTCCAGCCATCATAAGTTTTCTTGCTGAATATTACGGTGAGGACGGTGAGGCATAAAAAATTTCTCCATGAACACAATGTTTTGCGAACTTAGGTTGCTTGCACGAACCATAACCAGCCCTGTAGCTATAAAGCTGACAAACACATTTGGTCCAGTGCGACATGTGGACGATGCAGACGATCTCGATGACCCCAACTCTAAGTCTTCTGAGTCTAATTAAGGTAAGCACACAGGTGGATAGGTTAGGTTTAGGGTTCTGATTCCAAAACTTAAAATTCTAAAAATCACTGGATAACCGAAACGATAATGTTACCTCGGTCAGGTTGGGTTAGCTTAGGTTTGGTTTGGTTTGGTTCGGTGAGGTTTTATTAGGTTTGGTGTGATTAGCGGTAGAAATGAAGGTCAGGTTCATTCAAATTACCCAAATTCGTTCATGACACATCAAAAACCATTGGTAAAACAGTTTCAACTTTGATTTCTTATACAGTGATCCCTCGGTTAACGAACGCCTCGGTTAATGAAATTTCGGTTAACGAATTACCTTCCATAAGATTCTTCACTTCGGTTAACAAAAAAATTTCGGTTAACGAATTCCTTATGAATTTTTCCCAACATGTTTTCGCCTGCTTTTGCCTGCTCACCAGCTGTAGTATTAGTCCGCCAATAAAGTAATCGGTTTTAGAGCTTAAATTCATTACCATTTGAGTAAATATCAAGAAGGTTGTACTATTCAATAATTTTCCAAGTCTTATATTAAAGTTTTTAGTCATTTTAACAATTATTTAACATAACTGAAGTACTGTACTGGGAACTAGTTTTTAGCGTGCCAAACAGCCACTTGACTCACCCAAAATCAAGGTACAGCGAGTTCTGCTATAACGCGTGTTTTGACAACGCGAAGTGGTTCTAACGCGATTTATGAATAGAGGAACGATATTTGTATAACGCAATTTTTGCTTACTATTTCTCCAATTTTGTGGTATTAACTGTGAATATGGTAAAGAAGAATATCTCCAAGAAGCGTTCTGGTGATTGCATTCCCGGTGATGATCGTAAAAGAAAGGCTATAACACTTGAAGAGAAGCGCGATGTTATCAACCTCAAAATCACCCTTCTCCCCCATCAAGTTATATTCATATTTTTTCACGGTAACGTGTTACATTTACCGTATGAATTCATTATTAGATATGAATGTAACATTTATTTAGACTGTGCAATTCTTTGTTAGGCTAACTACTAAAAATTTTTCGATTTCGAGTAATAATCTGCACCTAACCCTATTTTCTCCATAAGCCCTGTTACTTCTATTACGCGAATTTCTATAACACGATGTTTTACAATAACACAACTATCGCGTTATAGCAGAACTGACTGTAGGTAGATAACAGGTAGCCTCACTCCCAAAGGATCTACACTAATGAAAATAAAAATGAAATATTTATTTACGTATTTTTGAAGGCTTATGATGGTATTAAAAGTTGTACAATAAATGTATGGAATGGAGATTTTTTGTTTTATTTTAATTGGAGCCACAGATTAAATATATAACATAAATACAGTATAAATATCTTACTTGCAACCGTTGGATTTCATCCAATGTCGCTGATTGGCTAGCGATGACATCACTTATCAAGCCCCGCCCACTGCGTTACATCAAACAATAGAAGCGGGATATTTGAAATGGGAGGAAATGTATTGAATATTTTACAATTCAACCAGAGTTCCCGTTTTATTGTAAATTTCGTCAAACATTTTCTTATTGTATAATTACATGGCAATATACACTGTATATTACATATTATTAAATATATATCTGATTAATAACATTTTATGCTAGTATATTTTGATTAGAGAAAGGATCTATACAGATAATAATACCACAATATTACAAACGCATGAAGTGGCATAAGGGGCGTGGCTTAGTGATCTCGAGAGTAGAATTGCCAATTAGTGAATTCCTATGGGCCTGCGTGAGGCTACCTGTTATCTACCTACCTTGCCCAAAATGGCGTCAGTGTGTGTCCCTGCTCAGTGGAAGAAGGATCTTGCTTGAGACTCTCTTGAACATAAACTATTTTTACATTTTTACAGTACGTACAATTATTGGTCATTCTGAAGTTTATTTAACATATTGACAATATATAATGCAGTGCAGTGTTGATTTAAAGAAAATAATCTTGAATTACACCAAGTGAACTAAAATTTTATGGTGAAATGGCGGCATGAAGCATGGGGTGACTTCTCTTCCACCCCAATGCATTCTATTCTCCCTTCTCCTCCAGCCCCATTCTAATTCCCATCATCATCATCATCAACCAGGAGCCTTCTACATGCACACCTCAAAGTAAGTATACTTTCCTGCATTTACTTTTAGTTTGTATGTAATTTTCGGTGAGCTGGAACCAATTACCCAAAATCCCATTGAAACAATGGTTTCGGTTAACGAACGACCTTCTGGAACGAATTGTGTTCGTTAACCGAGGGACCACTGTAACGGCAAAAAGTGATTATTAAGGAAGTCATCCCACTGAGAGGTATATCTCTTGCTCAGATGAAATAAATTGTGCTAGCCAGGTGGATGACACTCGTGACAGCGACCTGTACCCAGGCAGCGGAACGGGGCTTTTAAAGGGACCTTGACGCTAAGGCCCTGCTACCAGGACACAGATTAAAAGAAATCATCACAGTAATTAGAAGGATCAATATTATTACTATTATTAAACCGACAATTAAAAGTGTTTCTAAAGGACCGAGTGGGCATATGATCCGTCATTCATAGCAAGATACAGTGTACATAGGGATATCACATAGATACCAACAACTAGTCGAGAAGAACCGGAAAAAATGGAAATCAGAAGATAACAGCCTGCACCCCCCCCCCTCCTCCGCAACAGCAACAACCATGAGGGGTATGAAACCTGGGGCTGAAGCGGCACCAGGAAATCTGTTGACATGTGATTACTGCAGGGTGACGACGGAAGTAGACGGTACAGACCTGACCAATACAGAGTTTAGGACGATACAAGTTGCCGTAAAGCACGAAAGCTGTTGCTGGTATTGCCCTCACAGCATAGTCAAGGTGAAAGAGATGATTGCAAGCCATAGGTGAACAAGTTCCCTAGGGACGAAAATAGATGAAGCTGGATCCTTGCTGGTTGCTAAACTTTAACAAGTTGGGAAAGAGATCTTTGCTAAGACTTAGGAAGTAGCCAATAGAGTGGAGGCGGTAGCAAAGAGGAGTTATGCTCAGGCCTTAACAGGGCCACGGAAGGTGGCGGAGAGTAATGCAGGATCATAACAGGTTCTACAACAGCTAGGGACTCTGAAGAAGTGTGTCGAAGAAATGACAATTAGTGGACCTACTGTTAGGGGAGAGGAGGAACAGTGGGAACGTTTCCAGTGCAGGAACAATGTAATAGTTTTTGGAATCCCTGAGAGCCAGGCGGAGGGAACTGAAACTAGGATAACACTTGATAAGATGCAGTTTAAGAATATTTGTAAAGAGGTACTGAATATGCCATCAACCCCTCAGGACGTGAGGAGACTGGGACAAAAGAAGGGGGACAAGCCTTGCCCCCTCAGGATCACACTAGTGAGTGAGGAGAAATGGGAGGTTATTCGGCAGACAAAAAACTTAGCAAGGTGTGAGGCATTTCGGAATGTTTTCATTCACCCAGATCGCAAGGTAATGCAGAGGGAACAGCACAAGAAGCTCCTGCAGGGCTTGAAGCAGAAGAGGGAGAAATCAAGGAGGAACGGGACAGGTGTACATGGGTTATATTCAGGGGGGGGTGAAACACATGTGCCGACACAGAACCAGGGGGCCGCAGCGCACCCTCCACTCGGGAGGTGGCACCAGCTCCGCCTACCAGACAGGAGGAGGCAAGCGCCTTGTAAACAATGACATTTCTAACCAAGCTCTGCAAAATACAGTGTAGTGTACTTAGCAAATGGAGGGGGGTCCGGAGTTACTACTACGAGGAGAGAAGTTACCGAGAACAAATTCTGGCTTGAATGTCATGTACCTGTACACTAATACTGACACGTTCCTTGATAAGAGAGAGGAGTTTGAAGCACTACTGAAGGTACACCAACCCGATATTGTAGGAGTTGTAGAACTGTTGTACAAGAACAGGTGAATCGACCCAGAGGAATGCGAGTTCAGAATTGCTGGATATGACTCATTTATGAACCTTTCTCAAGAAACTTGAAGAGGGGTGTGGTTATTTATGCTAGGCAAGACCTTAGAGCCAGCCAGGCGAGGGTATGGGGAGAGGATGCAAAATTAAGTGGTGTAAAATTAAATTTAGGGGAGGGGACTAACTTATTGTCGGGTGTATCGACAGATCCCCAAACTGTGGCCCACTAAATCAAAGGAACTTAAGAGCCTTAATAGACAACGCAGCGATGCTCAACCCTAGCCACCTCCTTATCATGGGGGACTCTATGGCGACGACTGGAGAAACGAGTTCACCCCAAATGACATGAATAAACCTGCTACTCTTTTGTAGAAACTCTGAGGGATAATTTTCTGTTCCAACATGTTAAAGACCCAACACATTACAGAGGGGAGCAAACACCCAAGCCACTAGACCTCATCATAACAAATGAGGAGGGTATGGTGGCTAAACTGAAACATCTAGCCCCAGTTGGCACCAGTCACCATGTAATGTTGTCATTCATATTTAACTGTTACCTAGTTCATGATAAAGCCAGGCCAAGGTGCAAATATTACAAGGGAAATTACAAAGGGACAAGGGAAGAGATGAGGGGTATTCATTGGCCTGACTCACAAAGGCACAAGAACGCAGACACTATGCTGAATATCATAACTACTAAAGTGACCCATTTGATTGATAAGTATATACCCAAGACCAAACCCAGTGCCTCTAGGAATATGAGGGGATCCTTACACATGAACCACGCGGCGGTCGACAAAGTTAAGAAGAAAACCCAGAAATTCAAGATGTGGGTTAGGTCAAATGATGAGCAGGACAGGAGGATGTATGCAAGAGCCAGAAACCAAGCAAAGGCAGTGTGTAGTAGGGCTGAAAAGGAGTTCCAGAGGCTGGTTGCAAGCGAGGTCAAGTCAAACCCAAAGGCGTTTTACCGCTATGCAAAGTCGAAATTAAAAACGAGAGTAGGAGTATCAGACCTGAAGCTGGTGGATGGTAGTTACGCAGATTCTGACCAGGATAAAGCTGAGGCATTGAACAGTTTATTTTCCTCTGTGTCCACAAGAGAGGATGCGATTAACCTTCCTGCGTTTGAGGACAGACGGTTCGACACAGCACTGACCCACGTTGTGTTCACAGAAGAGGGTATAAGAAATAAACTGTCAAAGCTAAAGGTCCACAAGATTCCCGGCCCTGACATGGTGCATCCCAGAGTGCTAAGAGAGTTGTGCAACAAGCTTTCTGAGCCCCTGAAGATCCTGTTCTGTAAATGCCTGGATGAACAAAGGGTCCCCAGTGATTTGAAAATGGCTTATGTGAGTCCTATCTTCAAGAAGGGTGATCGTCACCCCACAAACAACTATAGACCGGTGAGCCTGACCAGCATAATATGTAAAGTATTTGAGAGTATTATCAGAGATGCCATGATGGAACATCTACTACGAAACAACCTTGTAAAGGATTGCCAACACTGTTTTATGCCGTGGCGCTCCTGCTTAACACAATTGCTCAAAGTATTGGATATTTGGACCCATATTCTGGAATGGGGTGGTAATATCGACAATATACACCTAGATTTAAGGCTTTCGACAGTGTACCCCATGAAAAACTGAAAATCGAGCAGAAAGGGTACGGAATTCGGGGAAATATCCTAGCGTAGACTTAAAGACTTTCTAAATGACCGCAACCAGTGTGTGGTGAATAACGGCACAAAATCATCTGTATCTGTCACAAGCGGGATACCACAGGGCAGTGTATTGGGCCCGCTGTTTGTTTGTTTCATAAATGACATGCCTGACGTTGTACACTCCTCCACACAAATGTTTGCGGATGACGCCAAGTTATTTCGAGAAATCAAGAACCATGCGGACTGTTAAGAGTTGCAGAAGGATCTCTGTGAGCACCAAGAATGGTCGAAGAAATGGCTGGGACGTACCAATGGTAAGGAGGCGTATCATATGTCCCAACGGGATGAAGAAACTGCACTATTTGAGACTGAATGTGAGAAGGACCTAGAAGTGTATGTTGACAATAAGCTGAAGTTCTCGGGCCATTGCGAGAAGAAGGTAAATCAGGCAAATAAATTATTGGGTCTTATAAGAAGGGGGTCCGACTAATTACCCAAATGTACCCAAATGTAGCCACAATGAAGTCAAATAATGGTCCTACATGAATAAATCGGACTGCCAATCACTTCTCGACTGGTATTTGGTGTCACGAAGTCACAAAAAATTGGTAAACTTAATTTAATCTGAGTTAATAGATCAAGTGCATGTACCTAACCTAACCTAACACAACTCAGATTAAATTAAGTTTACAAACTATCAATATCTAATAGAAAGTGATTCTAACCCGATTGCGGCTAAATGCGACCATCGTTTGACTTCATGATCTATTAACTCAGATTAAAGTAAGTTTTCCAATTTTTGTGACTTTGTGACACCAAATACTAGTCAGAAGTGATTGGCAGTCCGATTTATTCATGTAGGACCATTATTTGACTATTTAGGCACATTTGGGATTTATTTGGGTAATTAGTCAGACCGTAGAAGGTCGGTTCATATATCTAGACAGTCCGTCCTCGTAACGATCTTCAAGAGTGAAGTGCTTCCCCATCTGGAGTACTGTCACCCGTCTGGTCCGAGATATGCTAGGGACTGTCAGTTGGTTGAAAATGTTCAGGAGAGGCCACTGGTGCCTGCTTAGCACCTCAACTACCTGAGAGATTGGGAGGCCTGAACTTGCCTATCTTCTACACGCAGACAGGTGTGACCTAGATTATAAGCATCTCAGGGCACTACTCAGTTAGTGTCCTTACTTGGAGCTGGCGGGGCTCGCCCCACAGGTCACAGCTCAAGATTGGAAGAAGCATAAGTCCAGAAAACCGTGAGGGCAACTTTCGGTGTTGAGAGTTGTGAACTCTTGAAACATCCTGAGAAGTCACAGTGTGAGCTCTTTCTGAAGAACGAGCAGGTTCAGGGAGCCAGTTGCATGCCCAGTACTTGCCAACAGTGCGTGACAGAGGGACCGATCGCCCAAGCAGCCAACGAGCTGATCAGTGATGAAGAGGATAAAAGTAAATGAAAACTTACCCCAGTGTATGTCAACCATTCACCATACTTAAAGTGTATATCTTGGTTTATGAACAATATACTTTCACCCTTCACAGACCGCACATTTTCTCTCTCCCAGTCCAAAGACATTTCAGTAGTTAATCCATGTACGTACAGGTGATGTATCATGTATCCCGTACAGGTGATGTATCATGTATCCCGTACAGGTGATGTATCATGTATCCCCACCACCAGCTGACTGACTCCTTCCCTTTTGTTTACATCTAGAGTTAACAACAAACACTGATCCATTCTCAATGTAATATCGCATATATCTCATTGGTGGATTTCATATTCATCATAGAATATTTAATTAAAAAAAACCCCTAAGTTCATTTATAGCCTCTTATAACATATTTTCTCAACTTTCATAAACAACCAACAACCAACTTATTCAAGTATTAATTTCAATACGAGTACCACTTGAAGGTTAAATTGTTATTCATTTGTTGCATATCTGTAGATAGATAAACAGGCACACATTTATTTATTATAATCGACATATAATACATATTGGTGCAGCGATAGTGTGCGTGTGTCAGGGGTTCGAGTCCATGGGCGGGACACACGCGAGAAGGGTGTTATTAAGGGTTCTGAGACAAGAGAAGGATGGCCCACTCCAATGGACCACTCCAATGGCCCACTCCAATGGCTCACTCCAATGGCCCACTCCAATGGGCGACAACGTTCACCACAGAGCCGTAGATACAGTGGAGCTCCAGGCGGCTAAAAGGTAAAAAAAAATATTATCAGGCAAGGAATTACGTTGGCAAATAATTATATCGTACTGCAAAATAATCAATGTGTTGCTTTGACAAATTATCCCTAAATATATAAAGTTGGATGTCAATAATCTACTGACTTCATATAAATTGTTTTAATTAATATATGGACTTGGTGTTCTTACTGTTCACCCGTTATGCGACGCTATCATCAGGAGGATCCACAATTTTGCCTTGAGTGAGCTATCTTTTTCCTGTGGCAGAATCCTTGGCTTGACCAATACTGACATATAATCAGGTAAAGAGCCAGAACATGCCCGTAAAGAGCCAGAACATGCCCGTAAAGAGCCAGAACATGCTGAGACTTGCCAAAAGTTTGTAACTGAGATGACGAGATCAGTTAGCATACTGATAGTGGTGAATAATGGAAACGTAAATCCACAAATTGGAAAAGTTTGTATAGTCATATTTTACACTTAGCTACAGGCATGTTAAGAGGAAGGCATCGGTGATAACTCTCTTATGGTAGGTTAAAAGGTTAATTTGTGTGCCTCCTCCCCCAAAAGCATGTTACACTAGCGTAGCTAGGGGCGGGGAACAGTCCACTTGGGCAACTTTTGGGGCGGCACTTTTGGGTGAAGGATCACGAGATGCTGAATTGCCATACGACATTGAATTGAGGAGAGAAATGTTTTCTTCGCTGGACAGAGTGATCCAAGAAATAACTTTGAGATTTCAACAGCTTCATGAACTTGCTGAGAAATATGCCTTCCTTACCCCTTTGAATCTTTTGGATGATAAATATGGTGTCAAATAGATCACGATCACGACGACATTGATAAAGAGGAGTTCCTCGTTGAGAAGAAAAGACTTCAGCATTTTGTTGCTGTTGCTGCTATAACTATTAAAGACAGAATACAGACGTGGAAGAAGGCCCCTTGAACTTTTGCAGTTTATTCAAAAGTATAACCTTGGGAACTCGGCCAAATATAGTAATAATGCTGAGGATTTTCTCCACAATTGCTGTTAGTGTTGCTACCTGTGAGAGGAGTTTTTCGAAACTAAAACGGATCAAGAATTACTTAAGATCTACTATGAGCACCTTGCGGTTGAGAAATCTTGTCATACTGTCTATAGAGCGACAATTGACAGATGAAATAGTTTTTGACAATGTCATTGAAGAATTTGCCAACAAAAAACAAGAAAAGTTACTTAGTAGAAAGTTGTAGTTTTCATTTCAGAAATAAAGATGGTCCTAATTTTTACACTTTTTTACTTTTTTCCCTATCCTATATGTTGTTTTGCTTTTTTTAACTGTTACTTATAAAGTTTAAGTATGTTTGGTGTGTATTTAAAGCATACTATATTTGAGTATGTGAAAGTACAGTAATATTATAATGGTACACAACTATTTAATATATATATATATATATATATATATATATATATATATATATATATATATATATATATATATATATATATATATATATATAGAGTGAGTCACTGTGCAATATGTATTTTTTTGGGGACACGGGGGGGCAAACTGAAGGAGGCCGCCGGGCAACACTCTAGCTACGCCACTGCATGTTACTTTATCATAATTAAATCCTAAGTTTCCTAGACATACAGTATATACAGTAAAGGTCTCTTCTTCCTGCCATCTATGGGCTGCAGGCAACTACTGATGGTGCGCATGCGTCAAATATTTACTATAAATCACCAGCAAATATATTTTCAGCGGTTATATTTTAGTGAAAAAATTAAATTACAGTAATTAAAAAAACAAGAATAAAAACTTGATGCAAGAATTAGATTAAAAATAAATATAACCAAGGATTAATTTTATAGTTAGTTGGAAACAGGAGTAAATTGAGTTGTGTTTGGAAGTGGAATTCTAGAAGTGAAGTTGCCATTACTACACTACACTCAACCTGACCGCCCAGCAAGGTTAGTCCCTCACATATTTCCATATTTTAATGACTTATTTACTATGTCCTCGCAATATATAAGCGACAAAAGATGCAGAAGATAGCAGGCTAGGTAATTTAGTGAAAGAAAAGTATGGTGGAGGTGTGGTGTGTTGTGGAGAGTGTGGAGGTTTGTGGTGTTGTGTGTGAGGAATGTTGGGGAGCTTCCTTTCCTCACCCCCCTATTAATGGCCCCACCGGTGGTCTTAACCCATCACTCCCTGGACCCACTGTAAAGGTTGTAGTTTAGGGCGGGATGGGAATGGGATATCCTCCGCATCACTATCCATGTTGTTTCTACCTTAGCGTCGTTCATAAAGAAGTATTCCTGAGCATAAAATGTTGTCACTGACTGCCAAGAGTCTGGTTCTCTGATTGTCTATGAACGGTTCCAGATGTTTGTGACCATTAAAGGAAGCCTTGCAAGACTTGATTGTTTGCAGTTTTACTACAGTAAATTCTTTAGTAAACTAAACAAAAAGTATACATATCCACAATAAATTTTACATGGCCTGAAATTTATTTTTGGACAAACAAGTACTTCACTGTTTTTGGCAAATACTTCGTTAACTCAGACTTTAAAATTTTCTTAAAAGTTTTGTTTTAATGCACGTAATCCACCCAAACAAAATTGTATCATTAAGTTTTAGTTGGCTTGTCTGGTTAATTTTATGAATGAGAAATTATATTATACTGGGTAACAGAACTGTATCTGGTGAGGGTATATAAAGTTCCCAGTCTTGTTGAATGTTCACAAGGGCTTCATGGGTATTGTTAATGTTTCGGTCATCGAGGCAATTTTAGGATTTCGAGTTTCTGTACCACCGTCTGAGAGAGCTCCTGTGTTCATTTGCTGGTTACTATGTTGCATAGGTTAGCCAACAGGGTGCATGCAGTTGGGTATTTGCGGATAAATTTATGCCATATGGATACAGGTTAGCCGATTGGGTCCATGCAGTAGGGAAGGTTAGGTTAGGTTTGGTTGCATTGCATTGCATTGCATTTGAGAAGCAGTGCTTTTGACCAATTTGGGTAAAATTATTGTTTTGGTCATCCAGCGATTTTTATGATTTTAAGTTTTGGAACCCTTAACCTAACCTGTCCACCTG
The DNA here is from genome assembly GCF_018991925.1 of Homarus americanus. Taxonomy (NCBI): domain Eukaryota; kingdom Metazoa; phylum Arthropoda; class Malacostraca; order Decapoda; family Nephropidae; genus Homarus; species Homarus americanus. The sequence goes on from NW_024713129.1 coordinate 4,813,591, forward strand.
TGTGCTTAACTTAATTAGACTCAGAAGACTCGGAGTTGGGGTCATCGGGGTCCTCCACACTGGACTGTGTGGTAAACAAGTGCAGCGCCAAGTACTGCTTGAAGTAGCAGACTTGTTGCCAGGTCGCTTCACCCTCTCCTTGAGATCCCTCCACAGACGGTGTTTGTCAGCTTTATAGCTACAAGGCTGGTTACACTTCTTACAAGTAACCTCAGTTGGAGAATTTCCATGCTTCTCTGTCCATGCCATAATAATCTAAAGAATTCTGGTGATGGCTTGGAAATAATCAACATCACAGCCATTGCATAATGAAGACATCTTGGAACTAAATTCAAATTCAAGTGGGTAGCAGTGGGGGCCTTTACCGAGCTGTGATTGGTTGATCCAAAAATCATACCCACCAATCAAAGTTCAAAGAACAACTGCGCATGTGTGAGGCTCTAGCGCATGTGGAATACAGCATACTAGCCAACAAACAAACACACAGAAGCTCTCTTGACAGTTTTAACATAAACAAGAACTTACTTAGACAAAATATGAAGATTATCTGACCATTTATTGCGATTTTTCTCTTAAAGTAATCATGAGTGGAAGAAATGCTATGGAAAAAAATGTCCTTTAATTTTCTAACTACTGATTCCAAAACATAAAATCCTAAAAATCACTGGGTGACAGAAACGGTAATAATACCCCAAGTTTTACCAGGTAGTTTGGGTTAGTTTGGTATTATGTTTCTCCGGTGGTTTTTGATGTGTTTTGAATGATTCCGTTCTTTAATTTTATTGCAAATTACTACTTTTTATGATTTTACCCCATAGAAAATCTAAAATGGGGGTCTCTTTTTTTCTCAGCACCACAAAACTCACACTTTTGTATAGTGTATATATATATTTAGACAATAGGAACTAACTCCACTTGTTTCACCTGATGATTAAACACCATAATGCTATATTGGGGGAGATTTGGTTTATTTGGGTTAGGTTAACATTAGGTGTTAATAAACTGAGATTCCTAATTTTCACGAGGTAATTTTTTTTTATATACTGTACCGTATAAACAATCCTGCTACTGTACAATTGTTTAGTGGTGCCCCAATCTTCATGGTTTCTGATCTTACATTTTTTCAGTTAGGATAAATAACCTTACATAGTACAGTACAGTACTCTGCTTTGCAGACTTATTACCAGGTGATTAAAAAAAAGTTGTGGATAATGGGGTGTTTATTTATTTCAGGAGTGAAAGATCGAGGGCTCATCATTGGTGGGGATCTGCGTACCTTGAGTGAGGTAACATGACCCACAGTGTACCTAGTTGATCTTGTAGTCCTTGTCCTTGATGGCCAGCAGTCATAGCACCTGCTACTCAAGTACTTTTTAAGTTTTTTTCAAATTGTACTGTGTACAGTGTTTTATGTACTTGTATCCTCGTGTTAGGTTCCAGAAAACTATTTCGATAAGCAAAACCGTACATATCAAAACACATAATATATGGGAAACATCAGTTTCGTCCCACAACCCCAAATATGCATCATCTAACTGACCAAAATATAGCCCCAAAAATGTGTAGGTGCACTAAAAGATATAATAGTACAGTAGTAAGACATATTTACTAATTAATGAATAACACAAACAATTCACAGTACTGCACAATATTGTATCACAAATGCCAGTCATATTACAATGAGAGTCACAGTGTTAGTGAGATACAGTGGGAGGACGATGGGAGGTGGGTGGTATATGGTACAGTGAACATCGTGCTAATCTCCTCAGGCTAAAGCAAATCCATCACTGCAATTATGATTTAGGTGGTGATAATAGAGGTAATGGTGGTGATAATAGAGGGAGTGGTGGTGATAATAGAGGGAGTGGTGGTGATAATAGAGGGAGTGGTGGTGATAATAGAGGGAGTGGTGGTGATAATAGAGGTAGTGGTGGTGATAATAGAGGGAGTGGTGGTGATAATAGAGGGAGTGGTGGTGATAATAGAGGGAGTGGTGGTGATAATAGAGGGAGTGGTGGTGATAATAGAGGTGGTGGTGATAATAAGAGAATTAGTGGTGGTGATAATAGAATTGGTGGTGATAATAGAGGAGTGGTGCATGGTGATAATAGAGAGGTGAGGTGGTGATAATGGAGAATTGGTGGTGATAATAGAGAATTGGTGGTGATAATAGAGAATTGGTGGTGATGTGGGGGTGGTGGTGATAATAGAGTGGTGGTGATAATAGAGGGTGGTGGTGATAATGAAGTGGTGAGGTGATATGGGGAGTGGGTGGTGATGTGGAGAGTGGTGGTGATGTAGAGTGGTGGTGATGTGGGGAGTGGTGGTGATGTGGGGGTGGGTGTTGATGTGGGGAGTGGTGGTGATAATAGAGAGTGGTGGTGATAATGGGGGTGGTGGTGATAATAGAGAATTGGTGGTGATAGAGTGGTGATAATAGAGTGGTGGTGATGTGGGTGGTGTGGTGATAATAGAATTGGTGGTGAGTAATGGAGATGGTGGTGATATTAGAATTGGTGGTGATGTGGGGGTGGTGGTGATGTGGAGTGGTGGTGATGTGGGGTGGTGATAATGGGGAGGCGGTGGTGATGTCTGGTGTGGTGATAATAGAGGTGATTGGTGATGGGGGCGGTGGTGATAATGGGGAGGCCGGTGGTGATAATAGAGGCGGTGTGGTGATGTGGGGGCGGTGGTGATGTGGGGGCGGTGGTGATGTGGGGGAGGCGGTGGGTGATAGAGGGCCGGTGGTGATAATAGAGGGCGGTGTGGTGATAATGGGGGCGGTGGTGATAATAGAGGGAGTGGTGGTGATAATAGAGGGAGTGGTGGTGATAATAGAGGTAGTGGTGGTGATAATAGAGGGGGCGGTGGTGATAATAGAGGGAGCGGTGGTGATAATAGAGGGAGCGGTGGTGATCATGGAGCTGGTGGTGGAGGGGGAGATTGTGGTAAGTGGTGAGATGATGTGTCAATCTGTTTGTTTGGTAACACTGGCTGCTGCCACAACTGAACAGCTGATGTCTACCCACAAAATTGAGTGCAAGTATAAATGAACAACGTCGTATTCCTTCAATATTACATTACATATATTCTAGATTATGGAGTGAGAAAACAGAAAGGTGGGGTGATTAGAGAGGTGGAGTGGAAGGAAGTGGTAACAGTGGGTGTGTTGCCAAGTGCATGCTTATCCTTGTAGGGAACATCAGAACATTAAGCCAGAGAATACACGCGTCTTCGTCGCTTGGCTGGTTCAGCAACCTTAACACACTTCTTGTTCACTGGTGCCGTGGTGAAGGGTAAGTAAAAGTTACAAAACTTGCACAAAAAAAACAAGCACGGAGCAGTAAACCGTCTTCTAACACCAACCAAAACAGAGTGGAGAAACAAAAGCTGGCGCCACGAGCCGTGCTGCCATCTCTTGGCAGTCACTGCTACTGCAAGCTCTTACAGACCCGCCGTTGTCCCATGATTCTTCCGCGATAACCCAGATCAATCAGTGATAAGCGTACACATGGTCGCACTTGAGGAAACTGTGCTAAGCCAGATCAGCGATTATCGGGTCCCGTGATTATCGAGGATATATATATAAAGTTTCTCTGTCTTTAATGACAGTGTGTGTCATGGCATAGTTTAGTAGCTTTCTTTTTGGTAACGTATTAAACAAATTCTCTTCCAAAATACTCCTTGTGTATGTTAGAGTTGATTTCTGTGAACAGATGCAATAATTTGAATTTGTCATGCTGTTGTACCTGTACAGTACTTAGAAATTGTTAAATATGATTGCCAATATCAGAATTCATCCATTGTTAACATTCAGGGATCATTAAGACTGTCATTACCATAATCATTTATGAAATATAACTTATTTGGCTCACCTAACATATTGTAAATTAAAATAGCCCTAGATCGTTAAACTCAGCTCCGGTAGTTTGGTTCTTGTTATCTTTCATGAGTGACAATAGCTACTACTGTATAGTACAGTATAGTCTTACAGCTTGTTGAAACAACAAATTATTTCTTATGTTCATAGAAATCAACTCTAGGATAGACAGAATATCATATGGTTTGTTAAGCAAATAAATATTTTAATGGATTATTATGGAGAAAGAAACTAAACAGTGCTCTTTTTCCATTGTAACTTATATTTGTCATTGAAAAAGAGTTTGTTTCCAGTAACATGCTTTGAAAACTTGGGATAGAATTTTTAAATGGGTATCTGTAATTGTTCTTGAAGTGATATCTTGATACAAGGGTAAATAAAATATATTTTAAATATGTCACTATGATTTATTTTCTGTTGGCTTTACCTCCTTAGCATATGGTCTGAAGAAAGTTGAGATAACTGCGTGGAGTGGGACCATATAAGGAGATTTATTTTGTCTGACTCCTGTGTAGAAGTCAGATGGTGCTAACTCATGGAGCTCTGTTGACTATTGTCTTCCCTTCTGTATTAGCTGTCTGTACGTGCATGAGTTGCCCCATTCATGTCTTAAGCCATAACTAAACGAGGGAATAACCCTGAAATCCCTTTTTGTAACCAAATGTGGGTTTGGTGATTCAATTCTCCCTTCCTCTATTTGGGATGCTGAGATGAGCTTGAATTGAGGGGACTAGTTGTGTTGTCTATTTTGTAACCCTTGACAAAATGTAGACTGGAATGCATTTGTGTCGGCATGGTGGTGAAGACCCTTGATTTTCGGCTTGAATCCCAACTGATGAGGCCTCAGTTTTTGAGGAATTGGAGTTGTATTGTACTGTACTGGGAAAGATGACTATTGTTCGGATTAATTTTTTTTTATTAGTCCCAGTAACACATACTGTATCAGAATTTGGAAACTGTGCTTAGGTATAAAGTGGGATTTCAGGATCAGTCCTTCATATTTGCCTCACTGTTTGTTCTATAGTATATTGAATTCCATTTAAAAAAAGATGACTCTGGATATAGATAACCTTTATACAGTGTATTGCTCACCAAAGCACACAATAACGTCAGTAAAAACAAGTAATACTGTAATTTCAAGAGGTGACTCCAGAACTTTTGTGAAACATAATTGAAATTAAATTAATGTGAGTTCCAAAACCAAAAAAATTTAAGGAGTCGGTGACAAAATTGTAAAATCATTTGGAATACTATACAGTACTGGAAACAAATTATTTTTAAAGGTGTACGCTTCTCTAAGTGGTGCTTGTTTCACATGTAAACGTCTTGTCCAAAGGGTTACACTTGTTGAGCGGGTGAGCTTTGCAATCTTTTGATAAGTACAGTATTAAGAACTTATCAGAGATGTAAGATCCAAGGCATATTACTTGCCTCAGGAGCATCTACTGTACTTTTCACTGGTTGGTTCTAGTAAATATTGGGAACAATAGGAAATAGCCCTGTTGCCAACAGCTCAATGAGGAATACAGACGTAAAAATAATAAGGTAAGTATTTATAGTTTTATCTTGACCAAATTTGATCTAGGTTAGGTTTGGTTAGAATGACAAATGCTTACTGGATTGTTGTTTTGCATTCGGACTCCTCATTTTGCCATTACTGTACATACCAGAAAAATGGGAATTTTACAGGCAACCCAGTATTATTTAGAGCCCAGCTTGGTATGGGGACTGACTTCTTACAGTGTTAGTTTATGGTTTGCATAAGTATATTTCTTGAGAGAGAATGTATTGATAAATGCATTATCTTCCAGATGCTGTTGTAACAGTAAGTTACAAATACTCGACACAATGCTTACTTCTACCCAGGTGTTAAACCTACATTCACAAATTATCTTAAGTGTGTGTGTGTGGAGGTAAATACAGTAATCTTGATGTGTTTAATGAATACTGTATAGAGTACTTTTGTGCTACCTAAGATAAATGCTAACACTACATAATTACAGTATAACTTCTATTTACTAAATGTTAATCTGTTTTCATGGGCAGTGGGAAATATTCACATCTGATAATTCTCTTGAGGATCTCTAAAGAAATTAAATACTACAGTAAACTGTCATTATAGTATACAGTACAGTAATATGTTAAAAAAAATGCCATACCAAGTGATTGGTAGCACTGTAATATATCCAGTGATGGCAATGAGAAAATGTGGGTTATGTTCCAATTCAACTGGTGTCCCCCCCCCCCCCAATGCACACACAAAAGTATTTTTAATAATAATCCAGGAACACTTAAATACTATACTCTAGGCTGTATGTTCTAAGGTGTGTGAAGTGGAATTTCAGTATAGTCTCGTCTTCTTGTAAGTTGCCATCTTTACAGGTGTACCCCAAAAACCGACATCCTGTTAACTGCCACTTTGCAGAAACGATGATTACATTATAGAGGAAATACCCCGCAAGTTTCATTGATACCCTGGAGATCCGACGATCGGGAAAGGAGCGACAACTGTTTTGAATTTGGCGGGCAGTGATGAGGTGCAAATTCTTGCAACCAGAGGGCTCTGCGCACTATCCTGACTCATTCTCGTCATCTTTGCTCTTGTTTACTCTTACTGTGTGTGTGTCTGACTTTTTTTTTCAAACATTGTGTGTTACTCAATCATGTCTAAACGTCCCAGTGATAGTTCCTCTTGTCTTGGGCAGCTTGATGTGCTGTGAGAAGGCATAATAAGAGTGGTAGAGACTTGAACTTGCCACCCTAGACCGTCTTTACCATCCTCAACATGGGTAAATAAGTCTCAATTTATGCTTTACATTGCTTATTTAAGTCTTATTATGCTCGTTTTGTATGTCTACTTTATTTTGTTGCTTAACAGTGTGCACAACAAAAATATATCAAGGGTAGATGGGAGTTTTTGGAGGGTGGTTGGTCCCTAATTCCCTGAATTTATGTTTTTATGGGATTAATTGCTTCGATAAACGCTGATTTACTAACCAACAACTTTTCCTGGTCCCTGTATGCGTCATTTATCGGGGTACACCTGTGTATATAAAGACATATATACACACATGATGTTTAAACAAAAAGTCGTTACTAAGTCTATAGACGTTTATTTATTTTTTTCCTGGTGTGTGAGTGAAATGGTACCACACGACGGACTCCCCCACGAAAGACTAATAAGAAAAGTGGAGGCTCATGGCATTGGAGGAGATATTCTAAAATGGATTAGTGCGTGGTTACAGGACAGTAAACAGCGAGTGAGCATTAATGGCACTAAATCTGATTGGAGTAGTGTCACCAGTGGAGTACCCCAAGGCTCAGTACTTGACAATTATTATTTATTATACGTATACAGGGTACATAAACGACATAGATATAGGCATAGACTGTAACATAAGTAAATTTGCTGATGACACTAAAATAGGGCGTGTAATTAAATCTGATGAGGACTCCACAAAACTACAGGAAGATCTAACAAAAAAAATTTGTATGATCTGAAAAATGGCAGATGAAATTCAATATGGACAAATGTAAATTACTTAGTCTAGGAAATGTAAACAGAGAAACCAGATACCAGATGAACAACAATGTCATAGAGAAATTTGACTGAGAAAGACTTAGGATTAATGATAAGTGGGAATCTTAAGCCAAGTAAGCAATGTGTATTTGCTCGAAACAAGGCTAATAAAGTACAGTGGTTCTTCGATTAACGAACGGTCCAATTAACGAAATTTTAATTCCATTAACCAACGAAACTTCGATTAACGACAGCCTTACGAGAAACACGCTTTGTTGTGCGCCTCAGCTGATTGGCTAGTCCGCCAATACAGTACAGTAATTGGTTCTATGTTTACATTCGTTTCCAATGGAGTAAATACCAAGAAAGTTGTGCTCGTGAATATTTTTTCATTTTTTATATTAAAATTATTGGTCATTCTAATTTAGTTAACATATTGATAATATATACAGTATAGGGAACAGTTTTTGTGCCAATCAGCTGATTGAATCACCCACCAATGCTTCTCAGCTTAACTTTGTTTACAGTGGAGTGAACATGCAGTTTGTTGGGCTCTTGAACATTTTTTGCCTTTTTACATTAAAATTATTGGTCATTCTGAAATTTAGTTCACATATTGATAATATACAGTGCAGATATTATTATGAAACATGAAGAAGGCATTAGAACCAATGCACTCTGTAAAGAATATGGCATGTCATCATCGACTGCCTCTACAATCAGCTGTTAGATATGTAAACAGCTGCCGGGAATACGACATACACACCTCAAAGTAAGTTAAAATATAATATTCTATTGTTTTTTTTTATTTTTTTATACAGTATACTGTACAGTACAGTACTGTATTTAGTTTATATTTGATGTTTTGTTAATTCTATTTCCCGTATACCCTGTACAGAACTTCGTATGTACACTTTTTCTGTGAGTTGGAACCAATTACCCAATATCCCATTGAAATAATAGATTCAGATTAATTTTTCGGTTAACGAACGACTCTGTGGAACCAATTGTGTTGGTTAATCGAGGGACCACTGTACTTGGGTTCATACAAAGGAGTGTTTGTTACAAGACTAGTGAGGTCATCCTAAAACTATATCTTGCGCTTGTGAGACCTCACTTGGATTACGCTGTTCAGTTTTGGTCACCATATTACAGAATGGATATAGAATCCCTAGAAAGAATTCAGAGAATGACAAGACTAATCCCGGGCATTAGGAGCCTTGAGTACAGAGACAGGTTAAAGCATCTTAATTTGCACTCCCTCGAGAGACGTAGAGTGAGGGGCAATATGATAGAGGTGTATAAATGGAAGTCGGCTAAACAAAGAGGACATAACAAAGGTACCATCCAACCAGGAGCGAACTCGTAACAATGGTTTTAAATTGGAAAGATTTAGATTTAGGCGCGAAATAGGTAAACAATGGTTTGGTAACAGAGTAGTGGATAAATGGAACAAGTTACCAAACATCATCATCATTAACTCGAATACGCTGGATAGATTCAAACATAAGTTTGATGGATATATGAGCGATAGGGGTTGGGCGTAAATGGGACTGCCCAATATGGGCCAATAGGCCCGCTGCAGTTTCCTCCATTCTTATGTTCTTATGTTTGTACTAGCTAGGTCAGTACAGGGGATCCTAATTATCTGAGTCATCAGTATCCGTGGTTTTGCAGTTACGAGGCCAAATTATTTCTGAACTTCAAACAAAACGACGATAACAAGGAATTATATCCTTGGAGAACGAAAGTCTCAACAGAGATTTATTAAAATCTTGTATACTGCTGTGCATCCCCAACCCACACCACGCTCATCCCCCATACAGTGCGATTCCTTTTATCCAAACTCCTCGGGACCAATGATGGTTCGGATACCTGGAAAGGTTGGATATCTGGACATAGTTAAAAGAACTTGCCATAATTAATGTTAGGTTAAAATTGACTTTAGCTGTACCTTGACTCACTGGAAGGTGGAAAATCTGGGAATGAGGTGGCCTGTGAGATGGCATATTGCCATGAAACTATATAAGTTGTGGAATAATAATTACAATACAATGCAGTACTGTACTCTAATATGGCTTAGAAATAAAGAAAATATTATATAAAACTATAAAATAAGAAAAATAAAAAGCAAGGATGTGTATCTGTGGGAAATGAACTTATGCATGGAGGTGGTGGGCTGTAGCTGTATTGCCAAATTGAGCTTCCTCCCCCTCTCTCCATGTAACATCAAAGCACGCACATACGTAACACGCCTTTGGGTCAGGTGGGTCGGTGACTGCCCACCGCAAACAGTTTCTGATCTTCCATGTTTTTTTGTTTGTTCTTGAAATATTGCTATCATTTTAGCCATGAGTTCAAAATCATAGTGCTAGTGCTAAACTAAGTGCCATCCCTAAAAGAAAGCATAGCCACTTTGAACTTAACACGAATTAAACATATGTGGGAATAAAAGTGGTGAGTGTGTGATAGACATCTCGCATGACCTTTATATTCTCGAGTATAAATGAGGCGCTCCGCATCAGAAGGGGGTGAAGCGCCAAATTAAAAAAAAGTTGAGATAAAGGCGTTTAAAGTTTTTTGAAGTTGAAACAACCATAACTTTTTTCTTTTTTTTTTAAGCTAGAGGGTTAATTATTTTTTATCGTGCAGCTCAAACCCTCTCCTAGCAAACTGTGAAACCTGGAAGTTAGTAGTGTGAATAGTTATTATTTTATTGCGAGTTGAATGAGAATAACTATCCAGTTGTTTGATCTTCAATCCAAGAATAATCTAATTTTTCTGCAAAAATTTCTTATTTTTGTGGGCTAATACTGTAAAACAAGTTAGTGTTCATCAATAACAACACTCGTCTTACACCCCCCCCCACCCCCCCAAAATTATATTAAATAATAAAAAACTCATTTGCCTATCAGTATTTATCTTTCCGTCCCTATTATTAGCCAAAGATTTATAATATTTTTAAGTATAATAGTGTGTAATAATAAGGAAACCACTACACTTATCCCTCCCCCCCCCATCCTAATGTAATTAACATACGAATACAAAGGTGGAGAAAGTTTACATAATCTTTGGTAAAAACAGTACAGGTTGTACTCCTCTAGTCCGGCAACCTCGGGACCTGACCGGTGCCGGACCATGGAAATTCACCCTTTTCCTGGATAGATAGTGACTTATGCATACACTTGGAAGCACTAGCACCACTTTCACTGCTTCGTGGTCTCTTTGAAGACATGTTGAAGGGTTAAATGTTGTACAGTAGGTTCTCAAATTTTGCGAGTTTTTAATTCAACGTTTTTTATTTGGACACAAAAAAAAAAAAAGTTTTGACGGGTTTGAGCGGCCCGCCAACGTTCAGACATGCACAATCTTGTAAACAGTGTCATTTCTCTGATGTACAAAAGACTCATTATTGTTTATTACTGAATGTGTTTTTGATTGAGTTAATGTTTGTGTAAAATGAACAATACAATTCATTAATAATACATAGAATATTAAAACACGAGGAGACGAGACGGCATTGTTTTCGTTGTTTACAAAACCAGTGACTGACTGGTTCTACATATAAAACTGTGAAAATAAGACCCTGGTTGTAGCTGTAGTAAAATTAATGTAAAAAATTAATATGGTTGTTTTAAATAATGTTATTTAATGTTAATAAATGGAACAATAAAAGTAGCTAACCATTAATGGTAAAGAAAAAAGCGAGACTGCATATGTAAGTGCGCACATGTGAAAACATATCGTCATTACTCTACACAAGAATATGAAAGCAACACTTATTTATTGTTCATATATGTTTTAATTAATGTTTCTGAATTAAAAAAAAAAAAATTCTACCCACCAGTGGTGGTAAAGTTGAAAACGTAAGGACAGCCATTGTTGTTGTGTGTGTTTTTACTTGGATGACGAAGTTGCCAAGTCATCAGGTTCAACTCTAGCTGAAGCTGTAGAACATAAAAACTTTTTCTGTGTTTTTTTTAGTTTTTACTTAACTTTATCTGTTATTTTCGTTGGTTTTCGCCAAAAAAGTAGGGTAAATAAGGCAAAATTAGCCAAACATCGAAAGTACCAGACTCAAATTAAATTTCTCCATGGGCAAACTAAAATCGTTCCGGACCACGGGAGTTTCCGGACCACAGAATGCCAGACTAGAGAGGTACAACCTGTAATATGATAATAGCATTACAATCTTACTTTGTTTAGTTCCTTCGTTTTATTATCCCTGAAGATCGTAGCAACTTGAAGTTACGTAAATCCTGAGGAGTGCGTATAACTTTAATGGCCTCGTCATAATCAATCACATACTGATCAAAGTCTTTCTCTGTCCTCTCTAAAAATCGCCACACAGATTCTTCATCAACTAAATCATTGATTATTGATGCCGGCAAAAGTTCAGTTTCAGTATAAGACTGAATTATGGGCTCACTTTCACTAGCATTTGATGGATCAAGCTCACTATCATGGTCACTGCATGTCTCGTTACTGTCCACTTCTACCTCCCACAGTCTGTATGTGACTGTTGTGATACACTAGTGTCACTGTTTGTGTTACCATTAGACTCACTTTCATCATTTTCATCTTCACTTTCATCGTCATTATTGCCGTCAGTGCATGTCACGTAATTCTGTACCTGATCACAGTCTGCAAAAAGGTCTTGTGATACATAGCAGTCACTTTTCGTATTATGAGTATACTCAGTTTCATCTATTTCAAACTCACTTTCACCGGCATTATCGTCGTCAATGCATGCCACTCATCATAGTCGGCAAAAAGATCTTCGGATGCTTTGTAGCATGCTAAAAAGTTATTCTGTGCGTTCAAAGTGTTCTTGTCACTATGATAATCATTACGTGGTGCTCCACCACCAACACTAGGCTCCCCAACATCACCAAGTAGCTCGTCACCTGCACCATCGCCAGTAGCACTTGTATCACCATAATCAGCACTAAATTTACCACCAAAATCACTATCACCAAGCATTACTGGGGTGTCCACGTGAGCACTGGCATCAAACACACGTTCAGGAATAATGGGCTCCTGAACCCACACCAGAAGGCCTGGCCTTACTCGAGTCTTGCTCTAATATCGAGCGATATTGCACAGCACTTCTCACACCCGTGGAACACGAATAACGTCAATGTTACGCCGAAAAGTTTTAAAAAATAGCAGTAGAACGCACACTGAACCTCCTGATGCTAAAATACGCACCAAACTAAGGAGGAGGCAGCATCTGGGTGTGTGGATTGACCGAGGAGCTGTGACGTAGCAAGAGGAAATTCATTGTGATTGGTTGCCTCGGGGGTAACGTCCGAGGGAGGCACGCTGTCATTGGCTCACTCTCCTCTTGCTCTGAACGGGATGTTCCCACTTTCTTGAACTGAGCGCACAGCCAGATACGTAGCTCCACGCCTGAGGTTACATCCAACGCCAACATGTAGAGGAAAGGTGAAAATAGTGATATCCATCAAAAACGCAATTTGGCCGGGGTGTCGCTTCTGACGCGGAGTGCCTCAAATGATAAAAGGTATAAATAATCTTTTTGAGGGTCATTTAGTTTCTAATGTTCATATTTAAATGTTTTTCATTTAATTCTTATGGCCAGAAATTCCCCACATTAAGAGGAGATTTTTGGGTTCCTAATAGCCTCTGATAATGTTGACCCCCTGTACAGTATTACAAATGGTCTTACTATTATGTAATGAGAGTTAACAGTACAACAATTGGAAGTCTAAAACCTGGAGTATTGCATTTTTTTTTATAAATAATTTAAAGTAATTCAACTAAGTTGTCAACATTTGCATGAATATTGAATCGATGTTCATCACGGAAATTTTTTGATCACTCAAAAGCTGGTAAATGCAATGTATAAGTTGACAGGATTTTGACTCTTAATGAGTAAGGTTATGATGTGAGGTGGTAAGTATATTTCAACTCTTCTTAATGTAGATTTAATCATATTTTTCCCCCTTCACGCTGTACAGTATATTAGTAACAAGTGAAAGCATCATTTGGGGAATCGGGCAGGGATGAAGGAGCACTCAACACTGCCTGTGGGATGTGTAACATGCAGTTATCATTTCTCAAGTGATAACTTTTTTGTTGTCTCAAACTCTTGCTTAATTAGGGAAGTACATTAAGTTATATTCCAAGAGCTGATATCTTAAACTGCCTTTATTAAAATAGAAGTCTGCTTACTAAAATAAAGAGACAAACCTACTTTAAGCTTTATTTTTTGTTTTCTTTTATTTTTTCTCTGTGTGGGAGAAAGATGAGTGTGCTAATTTGGTAGTCACAATACATCAAATTGTCTTAAAAAAAAGAAAAATATTTTTGTGTGGTTTGGTAGTCACTCCAGGTAAGTACAGTATAATAGCAAGAGGAAATACAACAATATGCAAATAGACCAAGAGGATTTTTTCCTTTGATGATATAAGCATTTTAGAAGTTTAATATTTTTTTTATTGTTTTTTTTTTATGTTTCACTAATACAGTAATGATAGAAGAAATAAATTGAGGAATTGCAATTTAGATTTTGGTGTACTGTACATCATAAAATTATTATTGCTGTACAAGTGAAACAACTCGGAAAAAGTTCCCTCCAAGTACCGGTAAGTACAATAAAGCCAGGCTATTTCTTCAGGATATCCAGGTTTGACGGTGTAAAAATAACTGTCGGTTAATGCATATTGTTTAATGATGTATCATCGAGTTGTTGATACCAGTTGGTCAGAGAATTACTCCTGTTAGGTATAAATTTGCGTGAATGACGAATGACTCTTGGAGTATTCTTTATTTTATATATACAAGTAGAAAGATTTTTTGTGACATTTAGTGATTCATATGGTTGAACATCTATTGTCAAGGTCACCAGCCATGATTTACTAGCGTAATTAGGATGAGGAGGACTATATTTGTGGAAGTTATGAGTTCAGGTCATATTTAGTAATTAACTATTCTGTTCCCAGGAGGTTGCCATGTGGCCAGCCATGCCCAATTGCCCATCAATATACGGTGTGGCTCTGCCCTCCACCCCAGCCGGGGAAGGGTTGTCCCCCGTGGTCACGTGTTGCCCCCATAGCAGTCTACCCCAGGGGGCACCCTTGTGGGCAGCCCCACAACCTGGCGGGCAGTTGACTTTGGTGGGGCTCATTGGGGTTACCTGATACATGGCCTACTATCTTCCCAGCTGATCCCAAACAACACCCTCTTCTCACCACCTCTCTCAGGAAACTAGCCAGCTCACACCGTGCCTCTTCTGTCCTGGAGGTCCACTGAGCCTACTGCCGACCCCAAACTTCTGTTGTCATCTCGCCTTAGCTTGGTAGTGGACAACAGCCTCTGGCCATAGCAGACCTCTAGTCTGAGGTGTCTAGAGAATCTTGGCCTCAGCCTTTGCCAAAGAACATCCTTTTTAAGGCACAGAAGTCTCTTAGCTCAGTACATTCACAGCTGTAAGGAGCAACAAGGAACTTCGGTCATCACACATGGCAGAACCTGGGCTCGGCAAGACTGTCGGCTGAAACATTCATTGGAGACCTTTGACTGTCACACTCAGCATTGAAAACTGTTAAGTCAGGATTTGTGTTAATCCTGGGTTATCAAGAAAGGCATGATGCTTTGCTGTGTGACACTTCAAGCAACATTACCTTCCACCTTTATCACCTATGGGGATCTGAAGTGTGGAAAATTTTGGTGTTGATTATACAGAATGCCTACTACATACACATACACTAACACTTGTAATGCTTTTGGCAGCATAAACATTGGCTTCATAGTATCCCTGAATTTTACTCTATGATGCTGAGGGATTTGTGCGGCTGTTATGAAGATTAAAATTGTGGTGGGTATGACATTTTCATCGAGCCCACACCTGTATTAAGTGGCCATCTTCAAGTGATTAAGTGCTGTTTCAACTATGGTGCTTAAAAGCCTCCTCAGTATGGTGTATCCTTATGGAAGCTTATCCATACCTTTTGTATGGGGTTTCTACACTACAGTACTCAGAATAAGATTTGGCCATGAAGAATGTTTGGGAGACTGCTTTCTGTTCTGTAACTGTACATTCTTCCAATCAACAAGTGTTCAGAAGGCACCCATTGGGAAAATACAGTACTAGCCTGCAATCCACATTACCTTCTGCAATCAAGTTGTAGGAATCACTTGTGGTGAGTAAGGGGAACATCGGAATGTTCTGCTAAAGATGTGTAGTACAGAGTAATCTTTGCAGTCCCTGAAGAGATCTGCCTCTTGAATTCATCCATGTTGTAGAGGCAACAGTGACTGTTACTGCCCCGGCTGTGCAGTTTTTGCTCACTTGCTATTCCTAGTTTAAATGCCTCATCATGGAAGAAATGCCTTCGTACACCCAGCAAAGACCCTGAGGAGTTTTAGCGTGGCGATCTATGTGTGACATGTTGAACAAGATATCATCTGCTATGTATTTACTCATTGGTGGTTTTAGTCATCAAACGAAATCCCTCCTACATACTGTTTGACCTCATACATTCAAATTCCATTACACTTTACTTGACTTTCTGCCCAGTTTTTTATCTTTTCATTTTTTTCCAGTTTTAGGTTAAAGGGGATTAATGTCTTTCTTTTCTTCAGATACAACATTTTAAAGTTGTACTTCTCAAAATGGAAATCAGATTAGCATGACAGCCTACTGATTTTAAAGCCAAGGTATAATTCAGGCATGTGGGAGAGTAGTAGTGTAGTTTATTAGTTCGAGTTTGTGCTGTTTCACTCACCATCTTTGACCCCAGTTTTCGTAGCTTCTCTGTGCCCCCTTCCCCAAGCTAGGAGATTGAACCACAGTATACCACACATAGTGGGGAAATTGAAAGTACCTTCATCCAATATTCACTCGTGTTATTTCATCAAAGTATTGTCTTTTTAAATATGGCATAAAAAGGTCAGTTCCTAATTATCGTAACATCCTTGGATATACTGTAGCAAGTTCAGAGATTATTTAACAGTAGTCATCACAAGTCCTAGGTTTATATGACTTAGTAACTTGGATTAGTGCACAGACATTTTACTTTGCTTTATATATAAATCCCTGTGCCATATGGAAATGGCTACAAGAATGAAAAATACTCATTGCATGGATTATAAAGTGAATCCACTTTTAAATTGAAAACTAATGCTCTATATATATATATATATATATATATATATATATATATATATATATATATATATATATATATATATATATATATATATATATATATATATATATATATATATATATATATATATATATATACACATCAGTCAAAAAAATAAGTCATTCTTTTATATAAAAAATCTACCAGTAACTTCAGTAAGTTAATTTTTTTACATCAACCATTTAATAAAATGTCCTTAAGGAACTGAAGCCTTGCTCAAATATTTTATTAACTGCCATATCTCATGTTTTCAGTTCTGGTATTGCTTATTTCAATTTTTTTATCTAACTTGAACATGAAATTACAATAATAAAAGACTAATATTTTTTTAGATTTAGTTTTTTAATACTGTAGTAATTACTTGGAATCATATACTGTACAGTACTGCACTGCTTTTTATTTTTTTTATTTTTATTTTATTTTGATAATTACTACTTTTCCATGGATTTTTTTTCTTCATATACAGTACTGTAATGTATAGTATATGTTTATGGCAATTAATGTAATAATAAATGATGAAGGGGTACATGGCATGAGTGATTCCATTGATTATTGTAACAAATTTAACATTCCACTTTGTGTTGCTGTGGAAATTACTTCTCTACATGTGTTGACAAAAAAAAATGTTTATTTAACATTAAATTGTACTGCTAATGTAGTTAAGTTTGACACAACAAACATAAAGAGAGGATTTGTTACAAGTTTTAATAATTACAATATATTTATCACAAGAATGTTAATGGCTATGCTGTCTTCTTGTTACATGCAGTTAAAAGTGAAGTGAGCAAATCCTGTTTAGTGGTCTCTGGAGAATAAGGGAAAGGGTCTTATATGGTGGGTCTGTCAGCTTACCACTGTTAGCTTCTGGTGTTGACTATTTTTTTTTAATTTTTGAGTTATTTTCAAACTACCTTCCATTTTTATCTCCACTAACAATTGTTTGTCATTATGTTAAGTTTTCACCCTCATTTCTTGGGTAAATCATCTTGCAGCAGAAAGGATGATGGTGGATGTTGCCCGTCAAGAATTGTTCAGTGTCGATACATTTGATATTTTGCGTTCTCGTATTCCCCATTTGAGAAAAAGGAAGTTTGGACCGAGTGATTTCGGGTTTTTTATACAGTATGTGAAATAGTAAAATACTAACGTATGGGAAAATGGTGCAGTTTTAAAGATGTGTATTTTGTATCTGTCTGTAGTGTGGAGTGTGAAGTGATGATGAGTGGTGCTAGCCCATGTGATATGCACGTGGTGCCTTTTTGCCTGGACTGCAGCAGTTAGTGGTGCCCAAGGTGGTCGCTGCAAGTCCAGGCAGCTCAGTGCACTTTCTGATGCCCATAACAGGTGCCATTCAAGAGTCTGCAGGAGCCTCGGGGACTGCATGCAGGGTCTCCCCCGTCGCTCTTCTTCCCGTCTGGCTGGGCTCGTCGCGGCAGGAGACACCCCTTTCCTGGAGTGTTTCAGCAACTACCCAGGACCCCTGCCTTTGTGGCAGTGCCCCCTCAGCTCGATTCTACGTTCACCATCTGGTCCAGTTCTGACGCATCGCCCATTCCTTTCAGAGTGGCGTGAGCTCGGCTCCTCTCACTTTAGTGTGTGGAGTGCTGATCTCTGCCACACTTTCAGGATGTTAAGGAAATGCACGACCAATGAAACAGAAGAGGACATCTCTTAAGAATTCACAAATATCATCTTTCTCTGGCATTTGGTCCTCAGGTAAGATTATCCTTTAAAATTTAAGCTTTGTGGTTTGTTAATATTTTACCGAGTTAATATTGCTTTCTTGTGATCATGTCATTGCTGTTTATCTATTTACTCTGTTGGTGCATGGCATTAAGAAATTGTTTGGGGATATTATGTGTAAGGAGTCATATCAGATTTAAAGTTGGTATGATACTGTTTATGAAACATGATTTTTTGTACAGTCGAGGTCAAAAGTCTTGAACGCTTGACAGTATTTGGCATGTAAGTACCCGAAGATCTTAGGTATTAAGGAGAGTTTTATCCCATTTTGTGGTTCGGGCATAATATGTGATGACAAGAAGTGTTATTAGTATGTCCCAATCATACACAGTGCTAAGTGTTCATAGACCTTTGACCCCGACTGTACATATGTAAGTTCAAGGGTTCTAAGCTGATTTCTAATTTCATAGATACTATAAATGTCTACAGTATACATACAGAGGTTTAAAAAACAGTATCGTGCAAATTCGGAACCCAGGCATGAACCTATATAAAAATTATATGAATTATATGGAGAGAATTCAGTATGTAATGTTTCCTATTCGTAAATGTGGTCAGATTTTTATCCCTTCTGGTTCAAACACTGACAAACAGACAAATTCCATACTAAGCTCTGGCACCTGGCTTCACACTGATAACCCTGCTTTCTTTATATGGGAATACAGTCTCTCCTCGACTTACGACGGGGTTCCATTCCGATGACCAGGTCGTAAGTCGAAAAGGCGAAAATAATACATAGAAATTCTAAAATGGGTCTCTCTTTTTCTTCTCGGCACCACGAGAACTCTCACTTTTACGCTTGCCAGCCACTTTAAAGGGAATTACAAACGAAAATTTTGTCAGAACACAATGCGATCACTAACGCCAGGACTCGAAAATACCGTATATACTCGTGTATAGTTCGAGCTTTTAAGATCAAATTTTTAGGCAAAAAATTGGGGGTCTTCCTATACATGCGTAATAGTTTTGTTAGGTTGAACCCGTGCATGATGGGTAGGGCGAGGAGCAACTTTTAGCTTCAGACATGAAAAATATTTACCATTTGCTGCCAGTAAACAATGGAAACGTAAAATATGTGCCAATTAGTAATGAAAAGTTGTGCAGTGCCTGTCAGCAGATGAAGCTCACCAACTTACAATAGGCTAAATTACCTTACAAAGTGCTTTCAGTAGTCTATGTTGAAGTTCTTAGCACAGGCTAACTTATCATATCATATACGGTATCACAGTTCTCATTGATCTACAAAAAATACCGGTAATAAAAACCTTTTCGATATTTCACACTTAATATAATACCCGGTAATCTACTTCAACCTCCTATTGTTTACAACGATGCATGACGCACCACCAGCTGTATAAGCTAGACGGTACACGTGTTTTTCGAATCGGTTTCAGTTAAAAAACTATTACATCACACGTATATTTTACCTAAACTGCGCCTGAATGAATATATTCTCGGAAATAAATAGTAGTTTGCTGAAACGTGATGTATTTCAATGTAAAATAGGATAAAATACATGACGAAAACAAAAGACTTTACCTAAGCTTCTGTTCTTGAGATGTTACTCGTTTTTAATAGTTTTCGGTTAAAATTCTGTTATATTACAATGATATTCTATTCATACTGTGCTTGATATAATACATTCATGGAAATGTAATATTTTTGCTGAAATTACGTACGTATTACAGTGGAAAGTGGGATAAAATCGTGACGAAAACAATGACTTTCGCTTTCTTTCGTTCAAAAGATGTTACCGTAATCGCTTTTCGAATGGTTTAGTTAAAAAACTGTTGTATTACAATAATATTCCCTCCTAATTGACTTGAATAAATACTTGAATGAAAATATACAATATTTTTGTTGAAACTACCCGCGTTTCAGTGTAAAGTGTCGTACGTAATAATAAATGGTAAACAATTTGCCTTCGGCACTCGTGTTTCATGCACGGCGAGCCTCAGTTTATAGGACGTAGAGCGTTTTTAGTGAAGGTTTTGTTGTTCCATTACCCTCAAAAACGTTGGTCGAACTATAAACGAGGAATATCGTAAATTACCGATTTCTTGGTCAAAAAAATCAGGGTCGACCTATAAACAAGGGGGGTTATAGACGAGTATATACGGTACTTAATTTGAAAAATATTTTATACGACCACGGCGGTCGTATGTCCGGGTTGTCATAAGTCGAGTATGTCGTAAGTCGAGGAGTACCTTACTGTGTGTGAAGCTACCAGTGACACCATTCCTCTCAATTATCATAATGCAATTTGCTTTTCTCTGTAATCCTAAATGGTTTAAGTTTATTGTAAATTGAAGGTAAACAAATACAGTGGTCCCTCGGTTAACGAACACAATTCTTTCCAGAAGGTTCTTCGTTAACCGAAATTTTTTTTAACCGAAACCATTGTTTCAAGGGGATTTTGGGTAATTGGTTCCAGCTCACTGAAAATTACATACATAGTAAAAAAAAATGCAGTAAAGTACTGTACACTTACTTTGAAGTGTGTATGTAGAAGGCTCCTGGTTGATGATGGTGATGATGATGGTGGGAATTAGAAGTGGGGGTGGAGGAGAAGGGAGAAGAGAAGGAAGTGGGGGTGGAAGAGAAATCACCCCATGCTTCATGCCGTCATTTCACTCATAAAATTTTAAGTTCACTCGGTGTAATTCAAGATTATTTTCTTTAAATCAACACTGCACTATATATTGTCAATATGTAAAATAAATTTCAGAATGACCAATAATTGTACTGTAAAAATGTAAAAATAGTTTATGTTCAAGAGAGTCTCAAGCAAGATGTTACCTCTACTGGCCAGAGATACAAACTGACGCCTGTTTGGTGAGTTGAGTGGCTGTTTGGCGCACTAAAAACTAGTTTCCTGTACTTCAATTAAGTTAAAAATTTGTTAAAATGACTAAAAAATTTAATAAAACTTGGAAAATTATTGAATAGTACAACCTTCTTGATATTTACTCAAATGGGAACGAATTTAAGCCCTAGAACCGATTACTGTATTGGCGGACTAATATCCTAGCTGGTGAGCAAGCTAAAACATGTTGAGAGGAATTCGTAAGGAATTCGTTAACCGAATTGAATATTCTTATAGAAGGTAATTCGTTAACCGAAATTTCGTTAACCGAGGCGTTCGTTAACCGAGGGACCACTGTAATAATAATATATCCTGAGAACATTGTGGACTTCTTAATTATTGATGTGAGAAACTCGTATTTTGGTTAATGGTTATTATTATATCAGCATTATCAATGTGTTCTCATTTTACTGTTGGTCACATTATTAAACAACAAATATAAAATTCAGGGTGAATTTTTGAATAAGTAGCATTAAATATTGGTGTGATTATAGTGACATAAAAGGAAAGTCGAAATGTTGTGCATCTTTTGTTGCCAGCCAGTTTTTTGAGACTTACTTTTGGTCTATTTAGAAAAGAAAAATCAAAGAAACAATAGGATTGGAAGATAATATTGAGCCTCAATCATGTTGTTTGGCCTACGGGGCATAAAGTAGATACCACCAGGTCTCCAGTCATGTCCCATCCAGCCAGGCTTCCAAGTTGTACCCAGGAGTGCAGTGCACTTCCACTAGTTATGCTGGATGTTATGGCTTCCCTTTTGAAAAAAAAAATTTTTTGCTTACTTTTAAAAGTGGAAATTGCCGTATTTGGATTTGAACTCATATGTTTCAAAATAAGATTCAAATATTTTATAAACAAGGGTAACGGAAATGACATTGCAGTCATGTTTACCAATCCTTTCGAAGTGAGGGGAGAGCTAGCGTTAATTTTGAAATTCTTCGCACCCTGGGGTAGAAGTAATTTATGGTCTGGTCTGACTGTACATGTAATTAGGCTAGGAACACGATTATCAGGATTATCAGAGCATTAAAAGAAGCTGTATTTTTTCTGCACCTATGGAATAAATAAATAAATATATATATATATATATATATATATATATATATATATATATATATATATATATATATATATATATATATATATATATATATATATATATATATATATATATATATATATATATATAAATTTTTGTGTTATTAGCTTTGAAAGAATAATAAATTAAATCTTTATTAATGGTCACCAGGATGTCTGAGAGATACAGCAGTCGTCCACGCACACCCCCTGGTCCTCCCCCCACACAAGGGCCCCGCAAACCGTCCACTCGAGGACCTTCAACCTCTGCCACGCCCTCCAAGGCTGTGCCCTCTAAGTCCTACGAGGATCGACCATATGATAAGTACGACAAGCCGTACACTAAACCCTCGTACCCATCCTCCAAGCCATATTCAGACGACAAGTATAAAAGTGCTCCAGTGAGAAAAATCAGTGATAAAGTGCCAAATAGTAAGTTTATGGGTAAAAGTGATGTCTATGGTAGTGATTTATACAAGACCAGAGACGTTGGTTACTCCGGTGATAGGTATGGTGAAAAGGACGTGTATGTGAGTAGTTACCCGGAGAAGGGACGATATACAGAAAAATACCCAGCAAGTGCCCCATACAGTGACAAGTTTCCTGGCAAGAAGTTTGCCGATGAATATGACGCTTATCCAGAAAAGACGAGTCGATATCCCAGACACGAAAATGATGCCTATTATAGCGGTGTTGTTGGTTCATATGATGCCTATAATTCATATGATGCTTATGGCAGCGACAGGCATGTGGCTGGGGGTTATGGTGTGGAGAAACATGCTGTAGGCTTGGGAGTATATGGAGATAAATATGGAGGAAGAGGAGGCATGGGTGCATATGGAGAAAAACCTGGAGGGCTCAGTTATGGAGGAGACAAGTTGGGCAGAGGTGGAGGAAGCTACAGTGTGGACAAGCATGGTGGTGGGGGGAGTGCTTACCCCAGGGACAAGTTAAGCAGTCTTGGTTATGATGCCAAGCCTGGAACACGGACGAGGATCTATCCTGAAGATGAGCGTCGACAGTATCGAGACTACACCCCTCCACGCACTGGCAGGTGGGACCGTTGAATTTTTAAAGGGGTGTGTCAGCAATTTTATTAAAGTGAAACAAAGCATATGTTTAGGATAACTTCAATTTGTCTTAGATTAAGCTTTTTAAATATGATTTTTTCTCCAAACAAGTTTATTGCTATTTTAAAGAGTAGTTTTCTTTCAGGCTATATTGTACAGCACAAGTTGGTACAAGTGTGGAAAATGGTCATATAATGGTGGTACATTCACAGGTATCCCTCTTGATATAGAAGTACCCAGTATGGAATGAGTTTTGAGATATGGAAAGAAAATTTGTGTTAATCATTTCACTACTGGGAACCACTTTTATATTTATTTGGCTAATGCCAAAAGATTTTATTCGGCACAGAGGGGACCCCATACACAAGAGGTTAATGGAAAGTCTTTCAAAAGTTCCCGAGTTGTTTATTTTTTCCAGTACCCAATTATATACTTCGTATAGTACGTAGTATAATATAATACAAAACAACAAAGCCCAACCATTAATTTAAGCAAAGGGGAACTAAGTACCCAATCAATGATCACATTTTCATTTATTCATATTTTTACTACGTACTATAGTAAACAAACAGCCTTGAGTTGCCAGCTGTCTCCAGTAGTGTTCGAAGAATCTTGAACGAGACTGTAGCACTACCAAAACCCTTGCTAATACCGATATTCCGCTAATACCGATATTCCAATGCTTTGAAATGGCCGAAAATTACCGATATAGTTAATAATTAAAAAGTTTAAAATTGTTTAAAAATAATAAGCAGGCATAATGATGGCTAACTATATGTATGATGTAAAATTGGCTGATTCATCAGAAACTTCATTTTATTTGGAATGTATAATATACATCTGAGGACTCAGGGTGTGCAGTAAGACTCTTGGATTCTTTTGCAGAAAGTGAAAATAATTTGAATTTTTTTTATTTCCTTTGCAAATATAATTTGAAATTGAATAAATACACATGCGGTGTTACGCGACACAGGTATAAATAATACACAAATGGCAAATTTGTTCCCAATTTATTGATGAACAAACTACTGTAGTTCCAAAACTTCTACAATATCTGTGACTAAGTACAGAATATGAATTTCTGCTTCTGATATAACTTAATGTAACTACTGTATCAATATTCCAGTTTTCAGCACATTTAAATAAAAGTAGCGAAAGTCAAATTAGCCAAACTTGTAGCTCTGAGCTTTAATTTTATATAAATCTAAAGATATAAGCAGTTTTAAGTTTTTAAAACCATATTTACAGAACCAAGAAACAAAGATAGCTAAACGACAGACAGTACAGTAGTAACATTGTTACTAACTTACATAAGGATGCATTGTACCAGTACTGTATACTAAGTTTGAAAAAATAACAACATATATTATCAAATCTTATTCCATTTTAGCAAATTATTGAAAACAATACTGTATAGTTGACTAGCAGTACAGTATGTGAACTAGAAAAGCTCATAATAAAATAGCTACAAAGGTAGGTTTTTTTCGGATCTTTTAACACAAAAGCTTTAATTGGAATTACCATATTTGCCGGCATATAGGACGCACCACCGCATAAGACACACCCCTATTTTACAAGGGTATATATATATATATATATTTTTAACTATACATTTATTGAAAGTGATTTTTTGGAAACTTTTGATTTTGTGCATGTAAATACAATATAAACTGGAATCAAGTAGGAAATCATATATAGTAACATCATACTTACCCGACTCTACCTCTGATTAGAGCACCTGTGTGGCTTGTTTATATTTTGGTTGAAAATTGCCGACAGGATGTGAAACTCGTATTTTTGGCTGTGATGTTTTGTATTGCACGGTCTGCCACCAGAGTGTAGCACCATCGCTATTGTTTTAGTGTCATCGACTCATTGCAAATGGCTGACTGGCGGGTGAACTTTCTGTTAACATTTCTTTAATCTTTCTAGGGTCATTTTTCATTTAGATAATAAACAAACATTTCTTAAAGGTAACACAGTCGTTAAATAATGTAAGACATGTATCTGGTGTGGGTTAATTATGCTGGGAAAGGAGGTACAGTGAGCTTCCCTCTGCCATTAAGCCAATGTAAGCCATTATTTACATCTTCAGCAAATTTGCTGTAAGTTTGTGATAATAGATTGTGATAATTTGGCTTGTTTTTCAATATTTTATTATTAGTAATATTATTAGTCAAATTTTTTTTTGCTTAGTGGACTACTGCTAGTCCCAGACTCCCTAGCTAGGCACCTCCGCCTACGGTGCTTGGCCTCCCATCCTTGATCTGGGCGTATTAGACGCAGGGTAATTTGTGATACATTTTTGGGGGAAAAACCGTGTCTTATTCACCGGCAAATACGGCATATATTTCAAACAATCAATTGCAAAAACTTGTTACATAAATGTATTCAGTAATCAAAGTTGAAAATTCTCAAATTGTATTTTAGAAACACTAGTGTTTCACCAGTGTCGGCATTAAGATGACTTTGATGTGGAGAGTATACAGTGCATTACACCCAAAACTGAATAATCTTACTTCTCACTGATGATGGTGGAGAAGAAAGAAGCTTGTTTACATGGAGACTTAATGTTGGAACTACAGTATGTTCTCATTGGTTTTCCATCAATCTAAAGGATTTACATCACATGCTTGCAATTGCAATGTCGGGTATCTGGCCATTTCAGCTCTGACACTTGAAATTGCTACAATATTTTACTCTTAGAAAAACTCCTTGGAATTGATTTTGATTCTTTAGGCTGAATGATTGCTATTACCCTTTGTCAAAATCAAAGTCACTAAAGTCATCAGTTTGCACAAGGCTCCAAGTTCTGCTCATCAGTCTCACTGGTATGATCACACTCTTCCTCTTGTATTGCATGCATCCTCTTCTCAAGACAGCTGACCATTGCTCTCTGTAGGTTAACTTCATGCATTTACCGTTTCATCACCTTCAGTTCGATACAGGGTATTCTTGTGTCTTGGATCAAGATATGTTGCCAGTATTGGATTGTCATCATCAAGATGTCTATGAAATCTGTTCTCCAGTGCCTTGATGGCAGTGAGAGTACCTCTTTAGTTATAACATTTAAAAAACTTGATTTGAGTTATTTTCTCTGAAACAGTGCATGGTCTTAAACGCTTATGAACAGTGGCCTTGGGGAAAATTTTCTATAGAGTAGAGAGCTTCTCAATCAGGTTCTATTTGTTAGCATCAAACACAAGGAGGCAGTACAGTAGTTTGCAAAGGCAGTTTTTTATTCTTCAAATATGCACTCTTAACATGAAATACATGCTGTTCCAACAAGTGGGGATATCTTGTACTGTATTAATATTGTACATTAAACAAAGATAGAACGTGTTTATTGACCCAAAATATTGAATGTGTTAGAGAAAATCTGACTAGTAGTTGCATTCCAGAGCAGTTCACTCACGGTAAGTTCTGCCATGTGTGTAATAATGGAAGTGGATAGTTTTGGCTGCCAGAGAAAAAATTATGAAAGTGTGACTTCAAATTGGCTGATACAGATGCTCCAAAAATAGGCCAATACTGATAAATCAAACCTGGGACCTCTGTATGTGAACCTAGCCTGACCACAAGGGTAACAAACGCTATCTAATCTTGGTTGTATTTCGTCTTATTCTTAAGCAATGGGAGCCTCCATCTACGTGGTCGTAGTAGCATTTTACAGAGTCCAGCTAAACAATGGGCTCTATCCACTCTGTTCCTACCAGGCAGGCATGCTAGTGGGTCTCACTTTCACTTTGTTTCATATATTGGGTCCAATTGGCACAAATATAACTTTTCTCTAAGATAAGAGAAAAATATTTTTCTTTTTAGCCATAAACTACCTGAATGCATGTTCCTTTTTCTCGTGGTCTACATTTGCACCTATTATTTATTTAATTTTTTAGCTGCAAATGCTGAGTGTTAGCAAATTTTGAAGAAAAGTAAGTTAATTCTGTAATAGTGCATCTTGAGACTTATGCAAGACAAAATTTTGATTCAGTTATAGTGTTACCTAGCAGTTTTACATACGTATTGTATTTACAGCTTGCCAGTACCAAATTAATGTTTGCCTTTGTGTCGGGTTATTCCTGTATCCTTTTGGTTTTCCTCTCACATGTGCAGTATCATTCTTTACTTTGCATGATGTGTATTCTGATTTAATCCCAGACTTTTGCAGTTCATTCCCTGACTCAGTCCACTGGATGTGTATTATGAAGCAGGGACTGTATCGATATCTCTGTATTATACATACACCTCTACACACACTAGCCTACAGTAGGCATACACTGTCCACTGCTGTGTACAGTACTTTCACATTTATTGAATGTACAGTACAGTAGTATACATAACTGGAATCACTTTTGCAGTTCAATGCAGTACAATACTGTATTCGGCTGGCTGTGTCCCGGTACAGTGTGTACAGTACTGCACTAACAACAAATTATATGCCCCAAAAAAGCAGTAAGCGAGAGAACAACCTCGTACAATGGCAGCAGAATGTGAATTCTGGCCTTGAGCCTATGGCTTAAGTTACCTAATCGGCTATCCCACCCACACTCGCTCAACACTTGGAAAGAGTTGGAGCATGATGCATTCTCTACACTCCTGGAAAAATTTTTCCCATACCTGGAATGGTGACCCAGGGGGACTGGTGACGAAGAATTAGCACTAAGCCTGCCCTGAGGCTCGCCTGGGGTGAGGGGGGCATCTACAAGATATATCAGCAAATTGTAGATGTCCCTTGAGGTCACATGACACCATTAGCCAATCATTGCGGTGAGCCTACGACCTAAGTTACCTAGGCGTCTCAGCCACCTGCCACCCACCGCAGAGGACCCGGGACTCGGGAGCATGTGCAATATTTCAAAAATTTTCTATGCATGTTATAGTACATTCAGTATTTAATATTTTATATTATCAATGATAAAACATACACCATAAGTGGCTGATCATATGAGAATATATACAGTAATAAATAAGTGTTGGAGGTGTGTGTATCGCTGAATTGGTATTAATAGCTAGGGCCCTTTTCTCAAAATTTATAAAAAACATTAATGAAAATGAATAGAAATTAGAAGTAATAGATTTATAAATTGCAAAAAGTTGGTTGGTCGATCATTATTTTTATTTATATTCTTTTCATAAATACTGTATACATACGTATATTAAAAAAAATCCCTAAAAATCTCTTTTTATACCGTATTACTCAGTTGACTTGTGTTTCATGAACTATACAGTGGGGTATGCTATTGAATCTAATTGGTTCTAGAACCCTGTTCGTTATAGCATTCATTCGTTACAGGATTAATCCGTTCCAGGCCCCCAAATACAACCACTTAACACTGAAAAATATAATATAAAATTGTAAAAATTGTAAAAAGTGCATAAATATGCATCTAAACCCCTGAAATAAAGAATATCATTAATACTTGCAATAAAAAAACAGTAAATTAGTAAAAAAAAAAATATTCATTGTAGGGTTTAGTTTAGGTTATAGAATTCTCAATTTTATAGGTAAAACCGTTAGTTATAGGAATATTAGTAGTAGGATCCGTTAGTTATAGCATACCCACTGTGCATTACGCGTATATGTGTGTGATGATCTCTTGGTGAGGGTGAAAGGGGGGTCAATCGGTATCTCCTACCATATGGACAGGACTGATTCCCGTCAGCTTACAGTTGCTATTTAGGGATTTTCCAAAGCAATTATCCAATAGTATTTGGGATGAAATGAGTGAGTATTAGGGCTTATTGTATTGATTTTGTGTACTGTACATTAAAGTCTTGACTAACAATGGTTGTAGATGTACAGTAAAATTAATGTAAAAAATACTGTATGTATCTTTAAATTAATGTTATGTAATGTACGTACAATAGAAGTGAACAATGAATTGGTAGAGAAAAAAGTGAGACTGCTGGGAGGCCAACATATGTACTCATGGAAACAGTGTCATTTGTCTTATATCGCATACACACACACACCCAGTGAATTAGCTGGTTTTGGGGGGTGTTACGGTCATTTTTACCCCCAATAGACCCTTCTCCTCCGGCTGGGAGGGGTGGGAGATGTATACCATACTTAGGGATAAAGCAGGTTGTGATAATTTATGTTGTTGCAGTTTCAAGGCTTTGTGTCTTCAGTAATTTATAATGAGTCTCCATATGCCCTGGTTTATTCATTGATCAGTTGTCTAAGTGCAAAAGTAGCCCTGTTGAGCCATCATGTATCAATTACTTTTAAAATAGAAATTATAATGTAAAATGTTACAAGACAATGGTTTAGTAGTGCTGTTAATGTGTGCTGTGTAAGTGTCTTGGCATGTCACCACCTGACTCCTGAGCAAACTCTTCATCAACTTCTTCAAATCCTACAATGTGCTTGGCAGGTTAAAACACACACACACGGGAATTAAGACAAACATCCAGTGAGGGTCTTGTTGTGTGACTGCATGGAGTTGAATTAGAAGATCAGTGTTGAGCTTATTGCTTGGCAACACTGGTGCATGTTTTTCCTTTCCTCCGTCTCTCTAATCATCCACACCTTTCTGCTTTCTTACTCCATATTTTAAAATGTTATGTAATGTAATGTTGAAGGGATACAACTTTGCTCATTTATGCTTTTACTTATCACAATCTCTTTAAAATACTTTAGATTTCGTGTTTATTCAAGACGTCTTCAGGTCATGAGACCCACTTATCCCCTACCCAAGAAAGGGTGACCTGACATTCCATCAGAAAGTCAGTGTATGAAACCACTAATCCCCCACCCTACCTCCACCTGACATTGACTCAGGTCTGGTCCTCCCAAGATAATTGAGCATTAGGTCTTTATTTAAGACTTTTTCGAAAAATGCTCTTGATTTTCGACCTTGGAAAATTTGTTTCCAAAGCCAGAATTTTTTTTTATTTCGACTTTGGGAATGCTTTTCCGAGCAAATTTCAATTACGGCTGCCAGAGAGTTCTGGGTTTGAGGGATTCCAGCTAACAGAGATATTACTGTACTCATCATTACGTAAATTCATAAATGATCAGAAAAATCAAGTTTTGTAAATTTTAGTTATGACTTGCTAATTAGTCTCTCTCAAAATGTGGGAGGTGAAGATTACTGAATATAGACATACCAGTGGTATTGATTTTGAAAGTATGTACACTCGGCAAAAGTTTCTCAAACACCTGGGCATGATGGATGTGAGAATGGGCAGAATGGGGCTTGTCATCTCGGAATGGCTTCAGATTCTTTGTTCATTTTTCAGATTGCATAGTGCTTATAGCATTTGTGAAGTTTTTAGTGAGTGTATAATAAAGTATTTCTACTTGTGATTCACAAAGTTAAAGTTAAAGAAAATTAATTGAGAGACTTTTGGTAAGTGTGAAGGCTGTCACAAACACTTCTCTCCTTAAATCTACAGAGCTGTCATTAGATTAAATGTTTCAGGGCCAGATCCAGGCCCTAAATCGGCAAATGTGTTACCTGACATTGTCAAAGGACTGGCAATGGACGTGGTGATGCCTGAAGGGCGAATCCCAGATGGAGTTTGATTTCAGGTGGTGTGAGAAAATCAGCATTGTGGAATGATGTGTAAACTTCCATAGACTTTTAACCTGGGCTAGCTGCAACTACAAATACTAAAAAATTGCATTGGTAAAATTTGAGGTCTGGATCTGGCCCTGTGTTCTGCCATTCCCTGGAACATAAGGTATTTTGTAATGTACAATACTATTGATTAGAATTGATTGCACATTTCTGTTCAGGGAATGAACTTGGAATGTAATTCCTTTTTATGTGTACTGTTTACTTTATTTATTTGCGTATATACAGTAATAATTTTGCAAGCTTCTCCATTATGAGATCCTCCTAAACACACACACATCATCCTTGCTTGGTCTTTTGTCTTGTCAGTCCTTGGTTTTATCTATCTTCATTGTCACTTAAAAAGAAAAAAAATTTCCCTTTCCTTTCTCTTTGTGTTTTTACTGACCAATTGTTCCTCAGTTGCCTTCTTCCTTCCTAGTAACTTGTCTTTATCATATAACATCATTCAGCATGTAACTATTCCCACACTGCTGCTGTGGACTCCAGAATTAACTGCACACATTTTCAGGTCACCTTTGCGAGGTATTGCTGGAAGTTATGGAGATTACGACCGCTACTGCCCACCTCCACGTTCTCCTGAACGTCAATACCTGGACAGGTGGGTGCCATGGGTGGAGTATACTGTGTTTGTTTCTTATTAATTATCACCACTCATGGGTGGTCTGGGCATCTTCGTTCTGTGGCCAATTTATCCCACAAGATAAATTTTTTCTATAATTCATACATCATTGGCTTCATTGTTGTTTTGGCTTTAGCATAAGCCATAAAATAAATAAATAAATAAATAAATAAGCTTTTTTATCCGAATAAGATCCCACCAACTCCATATCTTGGATATTGGGCCATTCTGATAGTTTTACCACCAACCAGCCGAGGAAGAGTGTTGGGTGAGGTCATTCAAAGATGCCACAACCGAAGTCAGTCCTGGTGGATTGGGTTTGCTATCGGGATTGTTGGAACATTTCATAGGGAGGGGATATTTGCCCTATGGCATTCCCGATGAATATAAAAACTTTTCCATCCTCCAAATTTAGATATATTGAGATAGAATATATTCAAAACTGATAGAAAAGGAGTTTATTGGTAAGAAAGTTTTGTTTCCATGTACATTCAAAGATTGTCGGTTATTTACAAATCTTAAGTATTCCCGGATGATCATGAGCTTGCAGCCGTGCATAACCAATACCCCGCCGCTAAATACTCAGGACTGCAAGCAGTATTATAGAGAAGAAGCAAAAACATCTACTTGTGGAGATATGTTAATGCACCTCCATGTTTATGTACAGTGAGTTCTGCTATAACTTGGTGTTTTGACATAGCGAATTGGCTATGCGATTTATGAATAGAGGAATGATATTTGTATAACGCAAACGCTTGTTTGCTGTATTAGCGATTTTTGCTTACTATTTCTCCAATTTTGTGGTATTAACTGTGAATATGGTAAAAGAATACCTCCAGAAGCGTTCGCATTCCCAGTGATGATCATAAAAGAAAGGCTATAACCCTTGGCTCGATGTTATCAACCTCAAAATCACCCTTCTCCCCCATCAAGTTATATTCATATTTTTCAAGGTAAAGTGTTACATTTACTGTATGGTTTCATTATTAGATATGAATGTAACATTTATTTAGACTGTGCTAACCTTTGTGTTAGGCTAACTACTAAATTTTTTTTCGATTTGGTAGTAATCTGCACCTAACCCTATTTTCTCCATAAGCCCTGTTATTTCTATTACGCGAATTTCTATAAAACTATGTTTTACAAGAACACAACTATCACGTTATAGCAGAACTGACTGTACACGATAATTGATGTTCCTGGAGTAAGAAATGTAAATTTCATACAAGCACAAATTACCAACAAAATGACGATGTTTAAGCTCAGTCTACTCAGGGTCATCACGAAGGAATGTGACTATTTAAAACCTTATCAATAATTTTTAAGTGGTA
Organism: Homarus americanus; assembly: GCF_018991925.1. Lineage (NCBI taxonomy): Eukaryota > Metazoa > Arthropoda > Malacostraca > Decapoda > Nephropidae > Homarus > Homarus americanus. The sequence continues at coordinate 4,846,462 of NW_024713129.1, forward strand.
CTGCACAATAATCAAGGATGGGCAACAGAAATAAAGTAAAACAGAATGGAATAATATTAACATTGTGAAAGATTAAATTATTTACAAACTACAGTCTCCTTGACTTACGACATATTCAACTTACGACAACCCGGACATACGACGGCCATGGTCCTATAAAATATTTTTTAAGCATTACGTATTTTTGAGTCCCGACGTTAGTGATCGCGCTGTGTACTGACAAAATTTTCATTGGTAATTCTCCTTAAAATGGCGGGCAAGCTTAAAAGTGAGAGCTCTCGTGGTGCTGAGAAGAAAAAGAGACACCCATTTTAGAATTTCTATGTATTATTTTTGCCTTTTTGACTTACGATCAAATCAACTTACGACCTGGTCGTCTGGACGGAACCCTGTAAGTCGAGGAGAAACTGTATAACAGTTTTATGAAATGCTGACAAGGCTATAGAATAAATGTGATTAGGTTAGGAATTCTAGGCTAAGTAGCCACCTGCTAAATGGTGAGGCCATATTTCAGGATAGATGAAAAAAAAATTTTTTCTTGTATAAATTTGCCCTTCTCTTGAATAAAGCTAACAAGCACCGTGGTACACTCCGTTCATGGCTACTCATATTTCCGCGCCTTCTTGCTGTGTTGTTGTGTCAGCTGACTCACTGTATGCCAACCGTCGTCCATCCCAGTGTGGCCAACACTCGGTGAAATATAACCTTCAACACAAAGCTCACAAACCAGAAGAATAATTTCTATTTCTCAAAGATATTGTCTTGACACTTTTTTCTTTTCTATTTTTAATTTTTATTAGTTTTATTTTTTCGGGGATATTAGGGGTACTCGACGCCTGGGTTGGTCAACAGTGGGCCATCCAGCCGATTTTGAAATGTTGGTAGCCCTGCCAGGTTTATCAGGATCTCGACCAATTGTAGTGCCCAAAGCACGTTCTTGAATGACCTCATCTTACACAAGCATGTGATGCCCAAGAGTCGGGCTCACCACCTGGCATGGTGAGTGTGAATATGTCCCATTTCCTCACAAATCTACCAAGTGTATCATAGTTATAGAAGCAGAATTTTTTTAACGTTCCAACAGTGGCTTTAAAATTTTTAGAGCATGCCCTTAAAACCGTGGGGTTTGGATCTCAAAATGGCTATAATTGCCAAAACCGCGAACATCATTTGTGACCGGTGGGGAAGGGGACATTTTCACTGTGGTGCAAAGAAATGTATATGTACCTTGCGTTTGCCCTTAGGACAATTATTTCTTTTACCTTTTTTCACAATATGTAAGTAGGATGTTGTGTGCATGTAACTGAGTAAAAATAAATGAAGAAAGCTATGTATACCTACCCAAAAATACAAGTTGAAAATAACCATAACACCTCACAGCTTGGCCCAGTAGCCTGGTGGTTATAGTGATGAGCTGACCTAACTACAATGCCATGATTAATCACTATTAAACACTATTACATCAGTAAACACTAATAATAACAGTAAATCCAGTGAAATATGGCAGGGAGTGAGGAGAGTTACAACTGCAGATGATGCGCTAACTAGCATTCACTCGCCTCCCTTACCTGCTCCCGTTGCCAGGCGTATGTATGGGAGAATTACATGTTTCTAATAGTTTGGGAGTAAATTGCAAAAACTAAAATGTACCCAAACATTTTTTTTTACCTTTGTTTATTGTACAGGCATTAAATTTTAGTGCATTGTATAGCCTGTAAAGTTAGGAAGATAATGGTGTCTTTAATATCCTGTAGCACTTATGTTTATCATATACAGACACTCCCCTGGTTACAGAACACTGTTTACAGAAATTTGAGGATACAAAATGCCTCCCATAAGTGCCATTATAAAAATTTTCTGGTTGCACAAGAGTTTGTCTATTACGGAAGGTAACTTTTTTCTTATCTTTTATACTGGGATTAGCCCACCTGGGCATAGGTCACTGACCCACATCAGGGCCTGGGTGGCGAAAATTTAATAATAATAATAATAATTCAGGTAAGTAAAATTTATAAAAAAAATACAAAATAAGAAATAATAAAATAATAATGATAATAATAATAACAAAACTGCAATTATAATAATAATAAAGAACCATAGAGAAAAAAAAAGATCAAGAGTGAGAAACAATATACGAGTATGTGTTGTCAATAGTAAGAGAAACAATTGACACCCTGCAATTGTGTGTAAAGGAGGCAGAAAGTCAGATCAGCAACCTGGGACTTGGTCACAATTTTCGTGATGCCATATGGCAGCAGGGTTTACCATTAGACAATACATTATGCTTCCAATATCTTCCCAGGCTGTAGTACCTCCCTGTTTGGTAGCTACCTACTACGCAGAGGATTATGCGTAAGGTGGCTAACTGCATCCCCTTGTGAGACACCATCTGTGATTCTGTACAGGATACAGTACACATTTATCTTATGGAAGAATCATTTTCAGTTTACAGTGATCCCTCGGTTAACGAATGGTTCGGTTAACGAATTACCTTCCATAAGAATCATCAGTTCGGTTAACAAACAAAAATTTGATTAAACGAAATCCTTACCAGTGGTGGGCACAGCTAAACGAAAAGTTAGCTTCGCTAACCACTAATCTGCTAACTAAAAAGTTAACTTCGCTAACGCTAAACTGCGAAACGGCTAAAAAAAATTAGCGGTAGCTGACGCTAACCGCTAACTTTTATTATATGAATTTAGCTTCTTTTTTTTTTTTTTTTTTTACTCTAAAACCCTTAAAAACAGACCTAGAGAGCTGAAATTTTCATATGTCTTGTAGCTTAGACATAGAGCTTTCCAATAAGGTATAGCATGCCAAGATCAGATGATGATCAAGGTGTACACAAATAATTAAATGAACAAATGAAATTAAACATTAGTTTACATTCAAGTTTCAACATACAGTACACTTTATAATCTTTATTTACTGTACGAAAAGACAGAAAGTATTAAACGAATCCAAAAACTATGATACTGTATCGCACAGGTAGCAAATAGCATTCATGCCAAAATCAGATGATGATCAACGTATCAAGGTGTACGCTGTACACAATTTCACAAATAATTAATTTGTATTCTCTTACAACCTATCGGCCTTATTCATTATTCATGTAAATATGCAAACCACATACACATTATACCAGTGCATTTTTATATAACTTATTGTTGGTCTTAGTCATGTAAATAAACAGAAAACTCTAAACTTGAATGAAAAGTAAGTTTTTAGAAAATTTGTTTGGCACACACCTTGGATGACATCCTGGTTATGAATTTATGCAGTACTTAGCATAAACAAATATATTGACACCAAAAAATCCTAATTAAATTAACAAATAAATGAGAAATGAAATTATACATTAGTTTACAATTACATTCCATGATTCTTTCAACATACACTGACAGTCTTCATCTTCCATAACAATAAGCAATAACGTACGCTGCTGTAGCTGCCACTGTAAGACTGCTTAGATTGTCTGTAACGTGACAACGTCGTAAGTGAACTGAACTCAGAACTGCGGAATTACACAATGCTGCTCAGCTGCTGCAGCGCGGCGTCGACAAATCACGTCTTGTCACGTTTACATGTACTAACACGCAGTCAGCCAAGCGTGCCTGACTGGCTGTTGGAGAGACACGTTATGTGTCACGCTTACAACAGACAGGAACAAACAAGTATAAATTTTGTTAGCAGAACTAAATTTAGTGGAAGCTAATTGATACACTAATGGTTTCCAAAGCTAGCGAAAATGCTAATCTGCTAACGAGAAAGTAAGCTTGGCTAATTAAAGATTAGCGGAACCGTGCCCACCACTGATCCTTACAGACATCACGCTTGTTGTGAGCATCAGCTGATGGGCTAGTCTGCCAATTCAGTAATCCAGTAATCCAGTAATTGTGCTCTTTAATATTTGTGCATTTTTCATATTAAAATTATTGGTCATTCTAAAATTTAGCCATCCAAGCTGTATTGTACATGTAATCAAAATAATGTACAAAATGAATACTACAATTTTGGTCTAGTGCAAACCATTGCATGTTTACATTCAAGTTATCACTATCGTATAAGAATTCCAGCAATGTAAATTATATTCTTCCCGGATACTTCTATGAAATTTATAATAAAAACAAAACTCAATCAAAAGGAAATAAATAAACAAATAAATACTTCACTAGACCTTCAGGTGCCTAACTGTCAAACATGTCACTGTCACCTCCCTCCCTCCCTACCCCCCACCTTCCCAGAAAAGGTTTGATGGTTTTCAGTAGGCTTTAAGTTTTTATCTTATATAATATCTCAGACTAAAGTTAGGAGAACGTAATTTGTATTGCTGGAATCCTTGCAAGACAGTGAATAATTTGAATATAAATGTCATATATTTTGCACAAGAGATAAAAATTTTAGTACATTTTATAATGTAAAGTTTTTCAACTGTATTTTTGGGTAGATTTACATAAATTTCTTCATTTATTTTCATTCATTTACATGCACACACCATACTAAAAGAAAAGTAAAAGAAATAAATGACCTAAAGCAAACCTGTAGTGTACATGTACTAACGGTACTAAAATTGTTAGGGTATGTCCAGTGCAAATTATAGCTTGTTTATATTCAAATTAATCACTATTATATATATAAGAATTCCAGCAATGTAAATTATATTCTCCCTGGTCACTCCTATGAAATTTTATAAGCAAAAAACAAAAACTCAATCTCAAGGACATAAATAAACAAATAAATACTTCACTAGACCTTTGGCGCCAACTGTCAAACTGTATCACCTCACCTCCCGCCCCCCCCTCACGCACCCCCTCCCCTCACGCACCCTCCCCTCACGCACCCCCCTCACGCACCCCCTCACGCACCCCTCACGCACCCTCCCTCACGCACCCCCTCACACACCCCCTCCCCTCACGCTCCCCTTCTGCCCAGCCAGGGTTTTAGTTACAGTGTTTATCTTATATAATATCTCAGACTAAAGTTAGAGAATGTAATTTGCATTGCTGGAATCCTTGCAAGACGGCGAATAATTTGAATATAAACGTCATATATTTTGCACGAGATAAAAATTAATCACCTGTATCACATTACAGTAGTGATTTAAGAGTAAGAGGTATGGTCCCTGTTAACGAACACACGTTCCAGAAGGTCGTTGTTAACCGAAACCATTGTTTCAATGGGATTTTGGTAATTGGTTCCAGCTCACCGAAAATTACATACAAACTAAAAATAGTAAAGTACACTTACTTTGAGGTGTGCATGTAGAAGGCCCTGGTTGATGATGATGATGGGAATTAGAAGTGGGGATGGAGGAGAAGGAGAAGAGAAGGCATTGGGGTGGAAGAGAAGTCACCCATGCTTCATGTTGCCATTTCACCCATAAAATTTTAGTTCACTTGGTGTAATTCAAGATTATATATTGTCAATATGTAAAATATACTTCAGAATGACCAATAATTGTACTGTAAAACGTAAAACAGTTTATGTTCAAGAGTCTCAGCAAGATGCTTCCTCCACTGAGTAGGGACACACAGTGACGCCATTTTGGGTGAGTCATGGCTGTTTGGTGCGCTAAAAACTAGTTCCTGTACTTCCATTATGTTAAATAATTGTTAAAATTACTAAAAATTTTAATATAAAACTTTTAAAATTATTGAATAGTACAACCTTCTTGATATTTACTCAAATGGTAATCTAATACTACAGTTGGTGAGCAGCCAAAGCAAGCGAAAACATGTTGGGAAAATTCGTAAGGAATTTGTTAACCGAAGTGAAGAATCTTATGGAAGCTAATTGCTACTCAAAATTTAGTTAACCGAGGGATCACTGTGTGTGTGTGTATATATATATATATATATATATATATATATATATATATATATATATATATATATATATATATATATATATATATATATATATATATATATATGTATATATATATATATATGTATATATATAATATATGTATAAATATATGTATATATATAAATATATGTATATATATATATATATATATATATATATATATATATATATATATATATATATATATATATATATATATATATATATATATATATATTTTGATAAATCACAGATTTATCTTATCCACGTTTTCATTGTGGATTTACATGAAATATATATATATATATATATATATATATATATATATATATATATATATATATATATATATATATATATATATATATATATATATATATATATATATATATATATATATATATATATAAACAGCATGCTAGATTAGGGGTGAAGGTATTATACTGTAGTTCTTGCAGGTCAGACATGAAAGGAAGACTTTAAAAGGCTAGCATCTACTACCTATGGTTCTCATGTCTTGGTATGCACTTTTTTGCTGCCATACCATTGACAACTTCTAGTGGTAGCACTGTTTCCATTATCACAGTGACACATATTCAGCCAAGCACTCTTAGCCTTCTAGTACTCTTGACCATGGTCGGAAGTTTCACCCCCAAGCAGTCATTGTGTAATAGGAACGGTTTTCCATTTTAGTAAACATTGAGAAGAGCGATCCAGACCCAAATTGCACCCTTAGAGAGGAACTGAGGTGGTTGATGGGGCCAGTCAACTGTTCCAGCATTTCTGCATATGGGATGCTCATAGTTTGAGATACTGTTGAGCGGGAAGGGAGCACTTAGCAACGCAATTTGCGTCAAAAGACTGCTAGAGGGTTAATTGGGCTGTACAGTATGTGATTGGTGAAAATGGTAACCTCAATCTTATGAAGGTTGTGTAGGGAGGGGATATGTGTACTGTACTTGGTACATTGTAGGTAAAATTCATATTTTAATATACAGTACTGTAGTATACTGTCTCCACTCCAGGCAGGTGCTAGTCATAAAAAGACACATACAACTGAATGTTGTGGGGTAATTGATTTTTTTATGTAATCAAATGAATGGTGTAGTACTAAGAGGAAATTGGTTTATCGGTTTGATAGTTCACAGGATGTACAGTATGTAATCTAGTTAGGAAGACATAGATGCCAAATTTTTATATTTATAGTCTCCTCGACTTAGGACCGGGTTCCGTCCCGACGACCAGGTTGTAAGTCAATTTGGTCGAAAAGGCGAAAATAATACATAGAAATTCTAACATGGGTGTCTTTTTTCTTCTCGCACCACGAGAACTCTCACTTTTACTCTTGCCAGCCATTTTAAAGGGAATTACAAAATTTTGTCAGTACACAGCGCGATCACTAACGTCGGGACTCGAAAACACGTAATGTGAAAAATATTTATATGACCATGGCTGTCGTATGTCTGGGTTGTCGTAAGTCGAGGAGAGACTGTATAATGAAGTGAGCCAACGGGCTTTATGCAAATTCTTCATTATTCAAACAGTAAAACCATGTATAATATATACAACTAGGATTCTCAGGTGTAATTGTTGACCTTATGCTAAATGAACCTGAAATTCACAGGTATGTCATTGGCGACAGTGTTGTGTATGGTCCTCCAGGGCACTACCCCCGTGATCTTGGCCCGACTTCACCCCATGCAAGGCCTCCCTCACCTCCGTCCCCACAACCACTGATGTCACGAAACTATCCACGATACACTGCTACGAGCCCCAGAAGTGAGTAATTCTTCAGAGGAATCACATTCTTGATATCATATTTTGAAATTAAATATTGTTGGATTCCTTTAGAAACAGTTGGATGCTGATAGTTGAAACATTTTGGAATCTTGGTTATCAGTCATAAACAGAAGTAGACATCTTGTACAAAAGTAATAAGAAAATAATATTCGGTTAATACTGATCTTGTAGATACTTTTGTGGTATGTCATGGGAGAGTAAAAGGTTTTTGATGTAGTTGATAGGTGAAACACTGATGGCAAGTTGTATAAATGAAAAATAGTAACTGGTTTTAAGCAGAGGGTAAGGGGCTACATTATTGGTTATACTTAAGGCTATTTTGTTGTTGATATATTTTATTTTATGTAGGATATACATCAAACAGTAGAAGAAGTCCAGCACTGCAGCCGCCCATCTCGACACAGTACCGTTCTCCTTCACCCCCAAGACGTGTGACCTCTCCCGGCGCCCCTTCCCCTCCTAGCAGAAGACCACCATCTCCAAGGAGTCCATACCTGAGAGGCCAAAGAACCAGCCGAGAGCAAGCTTGAGCGTATTTAGGTCTAAAGAGAGGTTTGAAATTAATTCTTGTTGATGTTTAGACTCTTTTTCTTTCTTTTTTTTAATAAATCTTGTCTCACTAACTTGTATGAAATTACAGTGATATTCCCATTAGCCAGAACATTTGGTGCAGAGCACTTCCAGGGATGAGATTTCCGGCTAACCAGACGACTTTCTCAAACCCGGAAAAATTCCTTATCCCAAAAATCTTTTCCGGTTACTGGGAAAAGTTTCCCAGTGTCTAAACTAGACTTCTTGCACAGACAGACACTGGCCTACTTCCCCAGAATGTTTCTGGGTGCTGGGGATGTTTTCCTTGATTCTAAATTACCGGAGTCTGTAAATGTAGTTCTAATTAAGTTAGAAACACTATTTCTTTACTATAATAATCCAGAATATGATATGGGCATGAATGAAGCTGTGTGTTAAAGCAAAGACTGGTATTTTCCACTCCCATGTAGCTGTGGGGGATTAGTGGTTCTCGTGTACCTGACCTGAACAGGTGTAAGGTGAATCATCTTATCGCGAATCATTAATTACCATTAAAATAAAGCAATAATAATGAGATGCATTCCCAAGTGTGACTTTTTCATATCTTTCATATCTTGTGTGGCTTTTTACCCTCTTTTTCCCCCAAAAACAATACATTGAATGAAAATTGCAAACTATATTTTTTAAATAATGTTTATGAATGCACCTTATACAATATAAATGAATAGTAATATGGTCACACAAGAGGAGATGGGACGCCATTGTTTTCGTTAGTGTTTACAGCCGGGAGTCCGGGACGATAGCTCTTCAAGAGAAAATGAAGAAAATAAGACCCTGATTGTAGCTGTAGCAAAATTAATGTAAAAAAATGAATATATATATGTTTTAAGTAATGTTATTTAGTGTTATTAAATGGAACAATAGAAGTAGCTAACCACTAATGGCAAAGAAAAAAGTGAGATGGATTGGGAACGCCAACATATATCGCGCATTTAAGATAATACCGCGTCATTTATCTTATTTAGAAATACCGTACAGTAAAACCTCGATTAACCGACTTTCGGATTAACCGTCAATCCCGAACTCCTAATTTTTTTTTTTTTTTTTTTCTTTCTTCTTCAGGGATTACCACGGGCACAGGTCATTGACCCACATCGGGGACTGGGGATAATGTAATAATAATAATAATAATAATAATAATAATAAAGAACCATAAATAAATGCAAAATGAAAAAAAATCAAGAGTGAGAAACAATATATGTATGTTGTGTTGTCAATAGTAAGAGAAGCAATTGAGACCCTGCAATTGTGTGTAAATGAGGTAGAAAGTCAGATCAGCAACCTGGGACTTGGTCACAATTTTGTGATGCCATATGTTCTTTTGGATTTTTCCATTTTTTATTCACGGTTTCTGTGCTGGTTCATATTTATTTACTAAAGTGGTTAATGTTTTAAAGCAAATTCTATTGAAATATGAAGGGCAAATGAATAAAAGTGAATAGAGGGAATTAAATGAGGTAGGTTAGGGGATAGGTACTTTGAAAATGTATGTTTTATTTCCGTAGACTTTATGTACTATTAACCGACCTTTCGGATTATCTGTCGGCCCCTTCCCCCCATATGTGGTCGGTTAATCGAGGTTTTACTGTATGCACAAAAGATTGTTTATTACCGAATATGTATTTGATTGAATTAATCTTTATACAGCTCCTCCCCGACTTCCACAGGGTTAGGGACCCAAATCCAGGTCTTAAGTCGAAAATGCTTAAATAATACACAGAAAATCTAAAATGGGTGTCTCTTTTTCTTCTCAACACCACAAAACTCTCACTTTTAAGCTTGCCAGCCATTTTAAAGTGAATACAAACGAAAATTTTGTCAGTACCCAGCGCAATCACTGACGTTGGGACTGAAAATACGTAATTTGACAAAATTTTGGTACGACTGAGGCAGGTCAGAAGTGCAGGTGGTTGTAAGTCGAGTAGGTCAGAAGTCGGGGAGGAGCTGTACTGTAGTATATGCAAAATGAACAATACAATTCATTAATAATAATGAATATTGAAACACACAAGAGGATAAGAGACGGCATTGTTGTCAGTGTTTACACCCAAATGTCAGTTATCCACCTGAAACTAAAGAAAATAAGACCCTGGTTGTTGTTGCAGTAAAATTAATGTAAAAAAATTTGTTTTAATTAATGTTATTTAATGTACAGTAGAAGTAACCACTGATATTAAAGAAAAAGTGAGACTGATAGTGGAACAGTAATGTATACGTGCACCCTCAATGAAACAGTCATTTATCTTAAGAATATGTACAAAAGATTCAATTTTGTTTATTACTGAATATGTATTTGATTGAATTAATGTTTATATATGTGAAATGAACAGTGCAATTCATTAATATATTGTAGAATATTGAAAGACACAAGAGGAGACAAGACGGCATTGTTTTCCTGAGTGACGATGGTTCTACATAAGAAACCAAAGAAAACACTAGAAGTAGCTAACCACTAATGGTAAAGAAATTAAGTGAGACGATTGGGAACGCCAACGTATGTACAGTAAGTGCGTACATGTGAAAACATATCGCTATTTCTCTACATATGAATATGAAAGTAACACTTATTTACTGTTCATATATGTTTTAAATAATACCTACGAATGTAAAACAAAAATTCTACTCGCCAATAGTGGTAAAGTTTAAAACATAGGGACAGCCAACGATGATGCCTGAGTTTTTACTCAGATGACGAAGTCATCAGGTTCAACTCTGGCTGAAGCTGTAGGTTCAACTCTGGCTGAAGCTGTAGCTTTCCATAAAGCTGTTGCTGAAACTGTTACTGAACCTGAAGTAGTTGTTGAAGCTGCTTATGTTGCTGAATTTGATGGTGTAGCTGAAGTTGATGGCTTAGGCCTTCGAATAATAAAGCTGTCGAAAGAACCTTGCACAGCTGCTTTCTTTTCTCATTATACATCTTTATGTAGAGGTCATTTATGTTTAATTAATTTTAATGCTTTGTTCTGTTAATGGATTCACTTCAGAAAATATGTTCATTATTTGCTCCATATAATATCCACAACCCTCTCACCTTTTTCATATTGTTTTAACACATCTAGTTTCTTGGCTAAGCTCATACACTTTCTATTAGCTTTTGAAACAACACTACCATCACTTTTTCTCTTGGTCATGTTGAATAGGGATGCAAAAATGCTGTAAGAAACCTGAGAAAGTTTTTCTCCTTTTCCTGTTCTGATGCGTGAAAACGAAGGGCCCGCCAGCTGTGATTGTTTATACTAGTGATGCTGGCATCATCACTAACAAGCCCGCAGCTCTCAATGTGCTGTTTTTTTTTTTTTTATATAATCGGATGGTTATTATTTATACTGAAAGTGTAATATATTTTTAATTTTGTCAGCATTATGAAGAAAATAATGGCGTAAATTGAATTGGGTCCTAAATTAACCAGGGTCTTAGATGTGAATCTCCGTTAGTTCAACCGTCATTATCGGAGTCTTTACTGTATAAGTATATAGTACAGTCGGCCCTTAACATACATGGGGGTTAGGTAACAGAGATACCCGTGAATGTTAGAAATCCTAAATTTTGCTGCCCCCCCTCCTAAAACCCCCCTGGCCCCCCATGTCCTATTTACCGTATATATCCGTGTATAGCACGAGTTCTTAAGACCAAATTTTTTGGCAAAAAGTTGGGGGTCGACCTCTATACGGGTAATAGTTTCGTTAGGTTGAAAAATATTTACCAGTAACTACCAGTAAACAATGGAAACGACGCACCAACTCACCACCCACTGTGAGTGTCGGTACAGTTGCCAGGGCAGATCTCTTGCGTCATCATAGCAAGCCCAAAGTAGCCAAATGCATGGTATGGTAGCACAGGATGATGTAAAACATAAAGTATTCATTTTTTAAAGTTTATTTATAGATACATAAATTTTTGTTCATTACATTTGAAACATCAATCTTTGTTAATTAAATTTGAAACAAAAGAAAACTACGATACCGTATTTCTAAATACCGGGTATTTTCATTAAAATATTACATCACAAGTATATTTTACCTTAACTGTGACTGAATGAATATATTCTCAGAAATAAATATGGAAATGTAATATTTTTGCTGAAATGACGTACGTATTACAGTGGAAAGTGGGATAAAATCATGACGAAAACAATGACTTTCGCTTTCTTTCGTTGTTCAAAAGATTTTACCGTAATCGCTTTTTGAATGGTATTCAGTTAAAAAACTGTTGTATTACAATAATATTCTATCCTAATTCACTTGAATAAATACTACGATACCATATTTCTGAATATTTTCATTAAAATCCATCAAAATCATTTTCCTTGTCATCGTCTTCAGCATCAAACAGCTCCTCCCAGTCTTCTCCTTAAACAGGGCTAGAGGGTACGTGTTTTTTAAATCGTTTTCAGTTAAAAAACTGTTTCATCACTTGTATATTTTACCTAAACTGCGCCTGAATGAATATATTCTCAGAAATAAATAGTAGTTTTGCTGAAACGTGATGTATTTCAATGTAAATTAGGATAAAACACATGACAAAAACAAAAGACTTTACCTAACCTTCCAATGTTCAAGAGATGTTATTCGTTTTTTTAATAGTTTTCGGTTAAAATACTGTTATATTACAATGATATTCTATTCATACTGTGCTTGATATAATACATTCACGGAAATGTAATATTTTTGCTGAAATGACGTACGTATTACAGTGGAAAGTGGGATAAAATCGTGACAAAACAATGACTTTCGCTTTCTTTCGTTCAAAAGATGTTACCGTAATCGCTTTTCTAATGGTTTTCAGTTAAAAAACTGTTGCATCACAAGTGAATTAGGATAGAATATTATTGTAATACAACAGTTTTTTAACTGAAGACCATTCGAAAAGCGATTACGGTAACATCTTTTGAACGAAAGAAAGCGAAAGTCATTGCTTTCGTCACTTTCCACTGTAATACGTACGTCATTTCAGCAAAAATATTACATTTCCATATTCTCAGAAATGAATAGTAGTTTTGCTGAAATGTAATGTATTTCAATGTAAATTAGGATAAACTACATGAAAACAAAAGACTTTACCTAACCTTCCGATGTTCAAGATATGTTACTCGTTTTTTTAATAGTTTTCAGTTAAAATACTGTTGTATTAGTGATATTCTATTCATACTGTGTTTGATGTAACATATTCACGGAAATGTAATATTTTTGCAACTACAGTCGACCCTCGTTAATTCGGACCCCTTTAATCCGGATTTCGGATAAATCGGACGAAATCTGAACTGTCATATCAAATTTCTGGTTCTGGGATTGTCCCAGTTGCAATTGGGGTTGCAATTTCAAATTTTGTGTCACTACTAAGAAATAACAAAGTCCCAGGTGCACTCTAAGATTAAGAGAAAACGGACGACTCAGGCGTCCTGAAGTGAGAGAAAACGGACTCCTATGACGGGGCACTCAAATAAAGAGACATGGCTACATGTTTTGTTGACTAGCCACTGTACAGTATCCTTTTCATCACTTTGTAATAAGCCTCGTTATGCCTATGTGTTTCTGATAATTATCATAACATTATATATTTATTTATTTAGCGGTTGTACAAACACAAGGCCTCACACATGCCATTCAGACTGACAGACTTGACAAGTTTTACCAACCATAAAGACAGTTGAAGCTTTAAACATCACTCACAATGGATCTTGAATATTCCAACTGTAATCAGACATACCTAAGTTGCCTCAACAATTGCAACCCCAGTTGCAATATCAAATTCTGTGTCACTACTAAGACATAACAGTCTCTGGTGCACTCTAAGATTAAGAGAAAACGGACGACTCAGGAGTGCTGAAGTGAGAGAAAACGGACTCCTATGACAGGGCACTCAAATAAACATACACATAGCTGTATAATGCAATATTAACCCCTAAATTGGTTAATTCGGACAATCGGCTAAAACGGACACCCTTCCCCCCCTATTAGTCCGTTTTAACGAGGGTCGACTGTACAATGATGATGTCAACACAAGCGTGGTTACAGCGAGACTGACTGACTGAGGGAACGCGGGGTGGCGCGGGTGATGTGTGTGTGTGTGTGTGGTGTCGTGCACGATTTGAATAATGTACATTCCTTTGAATGTATATTCCTCCAGCGGCAATCCGCTTATTTGCAAATCCATGTAAGTTAAACCCGCGTATGTTAAGGGCCAACTGTAGTGCATTAAGGTGGTTTAAGTTGCTATTCACGGTTATGTGAATGTGCATGTATGAAACAACCACCACCTAACAGTTTACAAGTTTTTGGTAATTTATATCCACATTCATTTATTTATTTTTTTTATTTTTTTTTTTTTTAGGTATGGTAACAAGGCAGGTATCTCCAGTACAGCCAGGAGTCCTAGTAGAGACAGCAGAAGAGGCAGTGACAGAAGCAGAGGAGACAGAGATAAGAGAAAAGAACCAGAGAGAACCATTGGCTCACGGGAAAGAACTCACGATGCAGAATCTGGCAAACGTTTAAGACCTGGAGAACGCGATTCTGATTATCGTAATAGTAGTGATATCAGGAGCTGGGGTAAAGAGGGCAATCATTCCAGCTCTAACCAAACTCACCAAAAGGATCGATCTCGTGATGAAAGACACCCACGGTCTCCCTTAGGGCGAAGTGCTCGTGGGGATACATCCAGAGACAGAAGAAGAGAGGGAAGTAGAGAGAGGGACAGGGGCAGGAGATTGGAGGACAGGTTGGGACCCTCACCTGCAACTCAGACAACAAGGAGGAGTCCCATAGGAAGACCCCGTGTCTCTCGAAGAGCTGCCTCACCTCGAGAAAAGAAGAGAAGCAGGTGAGTTATAAATTTTTTTTTTTTATCTTCTCTTTAAAATAGTTAAAAATATTTCTAATAGGGAAATTATAATTTCAAGAGGTAAAAAGGTACAGTATTCAAGATTCAAATTCAAATTATGTTGCATAATTTTGTAATACAGTCAAGAGAATAAGCAATAATTTGAAACAGCTAAGAGTACAATCCATGACTCATGGACAAAATTTGGGTAATACTTCTTTAATTGTAATATTATACAGCATTGTTTTTCAGTCAGTGAGATATGAAGGTCATCTAGGTTGAATGAGGAGCTTCAAAAATAATTATTGGGAGCTTTGCCTCACTGAATATTTTGAATATTTTTTATCTAAAAATAAGTAGACATTTAAAATTGAGATATTAACTTCATACAGATATGTGTACATTACTTAATATCCAGTAAGAGAGAGAGAGGCATTCCTGAGAAAGCAAGGGGCCTTGCAGGCTCAAAATTCCATGTGATGTTTTGATGATGTCATAGCTGCCATAAGCATGGATATGCCACTCATTATTTTTTAAGGTTCCCAAAATACCAAATTAATCAGTGACATGGGGATCTGTGTCAGAATGACCTGTCCTACCACAGGAAATTAAGAAAATATGTTGACCTCATTCAAATTCCCAGCCTGTTTCAGCATTGCTACTGTCGACCTATTTCACTTTTGGTGTGCACTCGGAAATAGTGGCAATTGCTGTTTTGAGGTGATATTTACCAGCTCAATTTTGAATACCCATTAACCCTTAAGCCCCAGGTTCGAGTGCCGCTGGCAGTACCCCCCACGCGAGGGTAAATTGAGAAAAATCAAAACTTTTTCCAAAAATAATTTTTAACCTTTTTAAATGGTAAAACAGTAAAAAATAAGTAAAGAAAAACTATATGTTGACCATCTAGAAACTTCCTTGGCAGCGCTGAGGGAAGGAGGGAGGGAGGGATAATAGGCTACAGTGTTGTTTTGACAGCGGAGCTCGTGGTCACATACGCACTTATGAGCTATTTTCTGCTTGCCTTTGTATCTGAAATGGCCAGTAATGCATATATTTACTGATCATAACACTTATTTGCTATAAATAATTCATTTAGATTATTTTATTTGCATTATTTTTCATAAAAAGTGCACGGCAACACACGCACACAGTCTGGCTGTCCCTGTGTTTGGTAGAGCCAGTAATGAATAAAATAATAATAATTTCACAAATATATACATTTATAACATAATCATACCATTGTTTTTCAGTAATACTACACCACAATACAACTACAGTACACTACTTTTAGCAATATTACTTTGATACAACATGATAAAATGGACAAACAATAGAAATGAAACAACCAAAAGTAGGTAATTACATTCAGGAAGCTTCCTTGTGGTCGAGCGTGTAGTGTTTCCATACTCATATAATCTGTCTCACTTTAAAAAGCTGGTTTTCCGGCATCTTCATGGTATAGATTAATGTTCTGTAACCTTTTTCTTTTCTATTTTTAACTTCATTTTATTCTTATTTTTTCGCCTCCTTGGCGCCGTTGTGGATCGTTCGACCTGTGCCCGGGTGGGCTAATTCCCGTAAAAAAAAAACTGGCAGGAAATGGAGCATGTCTTAGTACGTCACCCGGGGCGCACTAGTCGGGCATCTTAGTACGTCACCCGGGGCACACTAGTCGGGCATCTTAGTACGTCACCCGGGGCACACTAGTCGGGCATCTTAGTACGTCACCTGGGGCACACTAGTCGGGCATCTTAGTACGTCACCCGGGGCACACTAGTCGGGCATCTTAGTACGTCACCCAGGGCACACTAGTCGGGCATCTTAGTACGTCACCCGGGGCGCACTAGTCGGGCATCTTAGTACGTCACCTGGGGTGTAAGGGTTATTCATATGGTCATTGGGAATTTTCGGGCTTCAGCGTGTACTCTTTTCCTCAGTTGTGTTGCCAATCTTGCTGGCTGCTTAGGCTCCCAACTTCAAAGCATACCTTGGCAAATTGACTTAGTCAAAACAGTCCTTTCAATTAATATCAGATCAAAGTTGAGAGTAAATTATTAGAAATCATCCTGTAAAATGTTAAAGGGATTTGGAGGCTAGTCGGGGTGAGAAATGGGGATATAAAAAGAATATATAGGATCAAAAATTCCTCTGTGCTTGTGGAACTCATGGCAAGTGGTATTCATGTCTTAGCAGTTGTGGGAACAAGATCAAGAGAGATGTACAGAAGATAACTGGCTATACAGTGGTCCCTCGATTAACGAACGGTTCAATTAACAAAATTTCGGTTAACGAATTAGCTCCCATAAGGATTTTCAGTTCCATTAGCGAACAAAACTTCGATTAACGACAGCCTTACAAGAAACACGCTTTGTTGTGCGCATCAGCTGATCGGCTAGTCCTCCAATACAGTAATTGGTTCTATGTTTACATTCGTTTCCAGTGGAGTAAATATCAAGAAAGTTGTGCTCTTGAATATTTTGCATTTTTTATATTAAAATTTTTGGTCATTCTAAAATTTAGTTAACATTTTGATAATATATACAGTACAGAGAACAGTTTTTGTGCGCCCATCAGCTGATCGAATCGCCCACCAACGCTTCTCATGTTTAACTTTGTTTAAAGTGGAATGAACACCAAGTTTGTTGGTCTTGAATATTTTTGCATTTTTACATTAAAATTATTGGTCATTCTGAAATTATATACAGTATACCGTATCACTACGAACGTGGCAGAGTGCATTTCTTGTTTACTCAAAACCAACAACTTGTCCATTGTCGAACTGCATGATAGTCCACTTCATATGTGAGTGTTGGTATGGCTGTCTACCCAGCAGTAATTGGGAACCTGGATGTTAATTGATTTGTGGAGCGTGTTCCGGGGTCATGCAACTCGTTAAGTCAGGGTGTGGTTGTTGTGTTGGTGACCGCTTTTACACCTTAAACAAATTCATGCCTAGGTGGCCCTAGTGCCGGCCGTCCTTGTTACACAAGGGGCAACCATTATTATCAATGAGTTTGATGCCCCAACTTAATGTGTGGAGTGAACATTTTAATCGGTTTAAAGATTATTGATTCTATTTGTATGTAAATTGAAAATAGGAAGACTCTCTGCATTGTTTTGGATGCACTTTCATCCCATTCTTTATACAGTACACTTCTTTCATTTCCCTTCTGACCATTTTTTTCCTTCTTGGGATATTTGTATCCTTTTAAACTGCTGTGTGTTGGGAAGCAGAGGAAGGATAAGAGATAAGAATAAGTTTATAAAATGTTTAGGATAGAAATGTTATTGATATCAGTATATCTTACCATTTCTAGTAGTCTGTATGTTTAAATTTACTAAAACCTGTTTTTTTACTGTAAATTTAATTATCTTTCAGACATCCAGGTGATCTGAGACTATGGATAGAATCTCGTAAGTCAGAAGGAAGCAAACGACCTCTGTCACCTAGTAGGCCTCGTCCTCTAGCCAGACGAACTGCCCGATCCAGTGAGAGATCAACCCTGGTTAAGAGATCTCGGTTGGGTGATCCCAAGAAAAGGTTAGGGGGCTACAAGGCTCGGAGAAGAACCCTCCCAGTTAAGAGAAACAAGATATTAAAGAGTAAGTAGTGAGTGTATCATAATTGAAAATATGACTCTGACATCACTTCTACAACTTTATCTCACAAAGGTTTACTGTTTATATCTAAGTACAGTTGCTCCCCGACTTACGACGGGGTTAGGGACTGACATCCAGGTTCTAAGTCGGAAATACTTAAATAATACATAGAAAATCTAAAATGGGATAATGCCTCCTCAATATTACCTTGTAATTCAATTGATAGTAGGAACATCATAGAATCTAGTCTCATTAAACATACTGAAGCATTCAACATGAATTTGAGTAATGGCATGTTTAAACTGGACAATTTTGTAATTAAGAAGATTTGTAACCAGGTGAGAAGGTTGGGTCACCTTACCCTCTGACCTGACTACCGACCGTTGCCGTGCTATTTAAAGATTAGTAGGGTCATTACCTAATACCTGACCATTATGGACCTGGTCTCACCCTCCTCTGTATATATACACCCTGTTTTGTACTCCTCTTTAGTCTGTACTCACCCCTGAAGATGTGAATTACACGAAAGCGCTTGGGAACTTCGTGTTTTCTTCTTTCCTTGTGGTTATCAGCATATACCTGAATCCAGCACCTACAGTGATTTACTTGCATATATATATATATATATATATATATATATATATATATATATATATGTATGTATATATGTATGTATATATGTATATATGTATATATATATGTATGTATGTATATATGTATATATATATATATGTATGTATATATGTATGTATGTATGTATATATGTATGTATGTATGTATGTATGTATGTATGTATAATATGTATGTATGTATGTATGTATGTATGTATGTATATGTATGTATGTATGTATGTATGTATGTATGTGTATATGTATGTATGTATGTATGTATGTATGTATGTATGTATGTATGTATATATATATATATATATATATATATATATATATATATATATATATATATATATATATATATATATATATATATATATATATATATATATATATATATATATATATATATATATATATATATATATATAATTTTTTTTTTTTTTTTTTTTTTTTTTTTTTTTGTTATAATTTGGATATTTTACAGAATATCAGCGATTAACAGTAAAGCGAGGACCAAGGAGTGGGGGTGGTACCGGCAGTGGTAAAGCCAGCAACCGGTCCAACAAAGATAGTGGAGGAAATCGTGGTGATGGGGAAGAAGGTGAGGGAGGAGGTGAGGATGAAACCAGCAAACCTGGAAGCACAGCAACAATCCGTAGGGTCATCAAGAAGCCCAAGAATGTGAGTCAGGTCAACCGTTTAGCCCTTAAACCTCGAGTCATTAGGAAACCAGCACAGAAATTGTTGAAAGATCCCAAGGAAGCAGATACTACTACTAACAAGGTAAGATGAATAGTATTGCCGTTGTAGCAGAATTGCCCTATCAATTATAGTGTCCAGATTGTTTTAACAGTAATCCAGTCCAGTATCCCAGTTGATCACTTGAGATGCTACAATTATTTTACTGTTGTAACATTGTGTATGAAATTCATTGTGCTTAAATGATAAGTACTGTATGTTATAAAACTAAGTTTTGGTAAAAGTCAGGCAAGAAAATCTAAAGATTGATCTGTCATCTGTTATCCAGGAAAGTGGCTCATAGTCTGTCATTGCACTTCTCTCAGACTAACTTGGTTTAAACTGTCGCCTTTGTTCAGTTATCATTTCCTCTTCTGCCCCCTTTTCCAGTTCAGCACTTTGGTCCTTCACTTTTGCTGTTGTTATTTTTCTCCTTCTTTGACCCTTATTTCCCATTGCCTTGACATATTTTGAGTGATTCACATTTTTTCATTTGTTTCACACTTATTTCATCAAAAAGACTCATGTCTCCATTCATTTTTGCACTATGGACATAATTCTTCCATCCCCTGTTATATTTAAATAAAAAAAATCTTGTAAATTTAAAACAAGTTATTTATTGGCTCAATCTATTTCATATTTTCTGTAGAATTTTACCTCCTTTATATACTTTGTACTCATGTAAATTATTCATTGCATGTTCCACTTATTCATACCATTTTAATTTATGTCCTTTTATACACATGTATCAATGTTTTTCTAAGAAATTTATTAAGGGATGAATGAGGCATCTTAACACTTGTGTTTGGGTATTTGCTCAGGATGTGGCCTGTTACTCACCTCACCGTACTTGACTGCACCACACGAGAGATAATTGTCCATAATGAATCATAACAAACTTGCTATCTGAGATAAAAAGGTGGGATTTGTTGCATTAGCATTGTAATTAAAATATCTACAAACAGATTTAAATGAGTAATCATGATAAATTAATTATTTCTATACGTAAGCACGAGTAGAAGGTATGAGGAGGCACCACACTACCACCATGTGGTGCAATCTTCTTGCACTTTTTTACGTTTCCCTACCCCTCCACCCTCGCCAGCAACACGAGGCATGGTTCAAAACTCACAACACTATGATGAACGAGAATCAGCACAAGCCGTGAGAAAGGTGTGTCAAAAGTTATTGCCTGCATAGTTGAAACACAAAGGGAGGCTGGTGTGGTAACCTAACCTTGGAGGTATACATAGTTGGCATATCGCGCCAACGTTGCCAAATGTTCATCTCTCGAATCAAGCATTCATATGCAAACAAAATGATTTAATTTTAATTTTTTTACTTAATATGCAAATTTGCGTATGAAAACCCTAAAGCGATAATGTATATCATACTGTACACAGTTTTACTTATGAAAACCCCAAGTGTTAAGATGGTAGAAAGATTTGGGGAGTTGGTGGTAGAGTATTTATTTGAAGGGTAAAAAGGAAGACCAAAGGCAAATGATGGGTTATAGTTAGAAAAGTACATGTATGGGAAGGTTGTTTTGATGAGGACACACAAATACACAGAGGTAGGCCGTATCTTGATTGGTGTTTCTGTGTGTTAAAATTCATATTGTTTTCATGTATTTCATTAAAGGAGAGACCACCTTCCCAGTCTTCCAAGGGGGAAACTTCACCACGCAATGAGAAGCCTACAAGCACAACTTCAGAACCCAGTAAACGACCTGCACGATCCTTCTAAAAATTACCATTTTTATCCTAAGTATCTTCAAGATTGGAACTTTTGTTTATATGTTTCTCTGCTCTGAAAATATACTTGGCAATAACTCTAGTGGCACCTAACTTTATTGAAGGTATGATTGATAAGTGCTGTTTTGGTATAAGCTCAAGTATGCTAATCATTATAGTGTATAAGTTGTCGTGTTGTCAGTAACCAGCAATGTTTTATCAGTGTTGAAGTGAATAAGGGATAATTCTATCTAGAATTTTTTCTTCAGTTCCAGCCTTGTATGCCTTAAAAGGATAAAATTGGTGATAATAAACTTCAATTTTACAAGAGAACTGTGATCCAGGTAGCTGAGGAAGAGTTTACTAGTGTTGTACACATGACAGTAGCTTAAAGTTTTAGTAATGCCAAATCTATTTAAGAGTGTAATGTCAGATAATTATTAGTATGTCTTTAGCTACCATAGTTTGTGGTGTCAGTTACTGTTATTAGATGATGTTTGGATTCATCCTCCCATGTCATCATAATGTACTGTGGTGAAAATTGTTTACCAGTTACAAAGTGAGGAACATGTTCCTTGTTAACAATGGCCCAAGACCATAATTGGGATGATGGTTGCAGCTAGTCGCATAGTCACAGCCAAGGCCAGAGAAAGAACTGGCAGTGTAGCCATCATAGTAAATCCCAGAAATCCACATGCTGTGAAAGCCGATATGATAGTTGTATTTTTAGTTATTTGAGTGTGCCTTTTGTCACAGTGTTATACCATTTTTAAATTTCATGGAAATTTACAGTTAGGGATATTTTTATTGTTTAGGAAGACTGATTGAATGTATTTACTCTTTATTTCTTATTTAAACACTTCAATCTTATGGCCTTAAAAAAAAAGATTGTTCAGAATATTATGAACTGTGTATATTCATTTTATGCAAAATTTTCAAAGTGTTCTGGTATAAATATAAAGTGACAACCCATTAAATACAGTAGTTTCATTACTTAAAAATCAGTATAGCCTTGAGGAAAAAAAAATATGAATTATTTTAGCAGTAAAATTAAATCTGTTAATTGTGGTCTCAATTTAACTCGCATGAATTGACAATTAATATTTATTGCATGAACTTGCCTAGGTAGGCCTACATAGCACCGTATCTTGGGTTTGTTTACATCTGACTCCCAGCAGCTCTTATGTGTCCAGACTTGCAAGAAGTAGAGCTCATAAATAATAATATTTGCTGGTTGTGAATAAATGGCCTTGATTTTCAATATTTATATTTGTATGTACAGGCATCCCTTGCTATCCAAATGGGTTAGGTTCCTTGAAAACCATTCAGATAGTGAATAACATAATAAATGGGAAAAATAATAGGAATAAAATGACAAGAAAACACCAATATTGTATCTTGGGGGAGAGTCATCAAACAAAGAAACCACAATACAGCTGAATCCCAGTTATCTGGTATATTCAACTAACCAGCACCAAAATGAAATAATAATAATAATTCCTCCAAAATCAACTACAGGTGCTCCTCTACTTATGAACGAGTTACGTTCCTGAGGCTTGTTTGTAAGTCCAACTTCAGCCAAACAGTGAACCAGTTAACTCACAGACGTGTGGTTGCTGCTCTGCGCTGTGTGTAAACCATGATGTCACATTGGGAGGGAGTGCAGCCCACAGTTAAAACCCATTGCTGCCCCACACATTCACTCCCATGCTATTCATTTTTATTATTTTATAGTTTTATATTATATTTTATTTATTTCTAATCCACATTGAAGTATTGTAATGATTTTCCACAACTTTTATAGTTGCATTACAAGGCTGATGAGTTCCTGAAAAACCCAATGCTAACTGAAAAATTGCAGATAGGGAGCATTATAACATGGGGTTCAATGGGATACGTTCCCAGCCAGTCCCCAAACACACATGTATGACTTTGACTCCCACACAGACTGGGGAGTCTCATGCTGCTTCACAATGTTAAGTTTCACCTCAGAGACATGGTTATCTTGAATGCCTTGGCCATTCCAGACATTTTCAAAGTTACACTGCTCACTTCAGTCACAAAAACACTTGTTACAAAAACAGAGCAAATGATGATAATGTAAAACAATGATAGTGGCCGACACTGCTCACATCATTTTCACGACAACAGTGGCGAAGCACATTACAGTCACAAAAACACAGAAAATACCACTTCACAGTCACCATAGCACAGTACTGTACAATGATAAGTACTGTGTACAATGAAAGACACAAGTCGTGTTGTGAAATTTGGTGAAAACATGTGCCGAAGGGCTAAACTTTTGGTGGGCTCTGCCTTATGGTATGGGGCTCTCATAATGTTTCACGAGTTATATTTAATCTTCGGACAAAACCGCGGCACGATTTTTGTCTTTGATTGTACATACAGCCAATGATGCTAAATGATAATCATGGAGCTATACGATGGCGTGGAGATGCAATTGACTAAGTACCAAATGCAGGACTGTAGTGTGCAGGTTGGCCGTGTGACGACGCGCAGGTAGATATTACTGCGGCTGACTAGTGCATCGAGAGATGCGTGATGCATGAGGTTAAATATTGCTTCCGTATAAATTGTCAGTTACTTAGAAAAGTATAATTTTCATCGCTGGAATCCTTGGAAGATGGCAATTAATTTGAGTATATACAACCCATAATTCGCACTAGATAAAAAAATCCAACCAATGGATATCGATGTACGGTAGGATTTCATGTTTCGCAACTAATTGGTACCGGTTTTAGCGTCGGGAAAGTTAAAATTACGAAACGAATGACATTGAAATGCATGTAAATAAGCCTAATCAGTTCTGCCGTGTCACCCAAACCCCTCTATAATGACCTACAACCCACCAAGAAAATGACATACAGTAATGTATTCATACATATTATACTGTACATATTGTTGATAATATTTATACACACTCGTACTGTAGAATAACTTACCTTGATGGAATCAGTGAAATGCTTGATGGGGCTGGTTGATGGGTTCCAAGATAGGAAGGGCTGGTTACTGCTTCCTCCCTGCTCCCTCCTCTAACCTCGGCATCAAATCCGTCAAAGTCTTGAGGCAGCTCTTCCACCATTAAGTCGCCCAACACTTCAATATCATCATCAATGGTGCCATCATCATCTCCAAAAGTTATGTTTGCCAAGGTATTAATAACAGGCTGGGCCTTACACAGGTACCGAGCAATAAGGGCCTGCTGACAAGCATTAACACGGAACATGTACAAGGCTTTATATTCCTCCATAACCTTCGTAGGGGCAGAGCACATAAGGTTCCGAGGATGAGACCTGGTATCATATTCTTCTTGCTGTTCACTGAAACGTGCGATGTTTGTGAGCAACTTGGTTAGCTGGCGTGTTGTAGGTTCACCAGGCTTAACGTCAACCTCTTGTGGTGGTGGTGGTTGTTCTTATTCTTCATACTCCTCCAACATTTCTTCAATTGTCAGTTTCTGCTGATGTTGACCAAATTTTTGGGGCAAATCTTCAACCTGAACATCTGAAAATCCCGGTGCTGGGACTGAGCGCGCTGCCTCCACTGTGTTCATTAGTGTTGCCCCCACGGACTTCCTCTCCCTGCTTGCTTCTTTCTGCTCTGCCCCACTTATCTCGGAGTTAGCGAACAAAGGCTCCCATCCATGTAGCACTGTTGTAACATTAATTTTACACCATGCCTCAACAATTCTGTCCACTGCATTTTTAATATTATAATTTTTCTCAAATTCACAAATTCATAACGCTTCACGGTTGCGGGGTGGTTGGAGTCAGGTCGTCTACCATCTCCTCCTCCTCCTCCTCCTCCTCCCGGTTAGCTGATAGAGCTGGTTACTGTCAGAGAGTTCTGCTTCGATTTGTTGTAACTTCACTAATGAGTCTGCTGACGAAAGTCTTTATAGAGGGAAAGGTGAGGGAAATGTTTAGACAGTGACTGATGAAGAAGTCAGATGTTGTCAGAAAAGTTGTGAAGAGGGGAGAGTTCAAATATCGGGATGGATGTTTCCTCTGTCTAACTTGATAAGCTTTCCTCTACTCCCACACAACTGGATTTGAATCATGTGAAACAAACCCAAGAAATATGGAAAAAGCCAGGAAAGAAGTGCAAGAGAGGTAGGTGTACAATACGACAGGAGAGGGCACAGCTGTTATGTGAACCTCCTGTAATCCATCACAGTCTAAAAAACAACAATTAATTACAATTAATAATGTAATGAGTACACCAGAGAATATTTGATGGGGTGCACAAAATGAAAATAATATCAAGGACGTATCCCCTAATACTTGAAAGGGCTTACACTTCTGGGAATCCAGTCTTTCAGAAGAAAAATATATGTTAGAGCTCATGCATTATAATATTGAGGTTACATTCCAATGGAATGAAAGCAATTGCATATTGAATGGCAGAGCCCATGTATTATTGGTATTATTGGCTGTTGTGTTCCGGGAAAGGAAATGTTAGTCACGCAAAGTTTACCACTGTATGTCATATAAAAATTATAGTAAAGAACAAATACAGTACATACAATGAAAATGATGAATATTGTATCAGTACAGTAGAGCAAAAATCCATCTGCACATCTTGTTAAAGTGAATGTTTATACTGTATTCACATAAAGAAAAAAGGTGCAAAAATGTGATTGTTATTGGTAAAAGTGAATATTTGCATTTGTATAAAGAAACATCATAATTTGTCTTTCCTGTGAAGCAACTTTGGGCTTGGTTACTAAGTACAGGTATAGATCCTCAAATCCAGGATCCTTGGGGTCAAGACCAAACGAAGAGTACCTAATGATTTTCTGGTTTCCTGGGTCATCTATGTTACACAAGGTCTACCAGAACACTTAATCAAATTTTGCTTCCACACATTGCAGCACTCACTTAAATTTAATTGGTTTGTTTTAGTTCTTTAATTATATTAATATGTATTAATAAAATATTATTATTGTTTTCACGTAGCATTATAATTATTATTGGTCAAATTAAACTAAATATTTCAAGTACCTTATGCCAGATGCTCTTGATTCACACATGGGCCTGTAAGAACAAGTAGTATATATGGCATAAATTGCCTCAAATCTTTAGTTTAATTTGTCCAATATCAATTTCTAAAGCTATTAAAAAATAATAATATTTTATTAATATCAATAAAGATAATCATGGTATTGGGGTATTTATTCGATTTTACAATACTAATTTCACCAAATATCACAATGCACATAAATAAACCAATTTAACTTGCATTTAGGAAACTCTTTTTCTTCTACGTAGGCTGTATTTAATGTATTTTTAGTAAATTAAAGAACAGTCGCCCAGGTTATGCAGCCACTTGAGGGAAAATATTGGTAGGAGAAAACTTATTTCTTAGCTCAAGAGTACAGCACATTAAGGTAGAGAAATATCCTGGTTCCTCTTAATTTATTTTTCCAAGTTTGTTTTTTCTTCGAGAAATACCTAAGCAGTTGATGCTGATGTTGCATACCACCACCATCTTTGTTTACCTGATTCAGTGTCAGGATGTGTCATCAATGTCATCTGAACATTTCATCTACATTAATAATAACAGCAGCAGCAGGAACTTTACAAAAATTTTCTTTAAACAATAATTATGAAGTTATTCGTTCTTATACAGTAAGTCCTCGATATATGTGGGGGATGCGTTCCTGAAAACTCACTCATAAATCAAAATCGCATACAGTACAGTATATCAAATACTTAGTTAAATGGGAAAAAATGGGATATGTTTCACAACCCAAAATGAAAATGTTCCAGACCCATTTTCTTGACATAAACCACAAAACAAATCAGTACAATATTATTTTTTAAATAATAAATATTAAAGCAAGTGTAAAGTACAGTGTACATTACTTAACAATAAAAGCAGATACATCAACTTGCATAAGGCTGAATTTTGGTCGCATTAAATGAATTCCTGGTAGGAATGGGGTCTTCGCATATGCTGAACTCGTATACAGTAAATTGAGGTCTTACTGTATTAATAATGATATTAATACATGTACTGTAATTATAATAATACAACAATAATAATAATACCAAGTACACTGTGTCCTCATTAATTTGGATCATTATAATTTGGATTTTGACTTAATTCATGTTTTTTTAAAAATTAATTAAACATTTGAATTCGGTATGAATCTAAAATAATCGAGCGGTTCCACAAAGTCATTCGGTGATGGGCTTGAAAATTCGGGCTCATTACTTCACGTCAATTCTGACCTCACAGCTCTCCGGATGGTCTTCAAATTTGAGTCCCGTTGATTCAAATGTGCTCTCATGGCTCCCTGAGCAGGCTTTTTTTTTTTTTTCCCGCAGGCTTGGTCATGCTGCTATTTTATGAGAGTGGGTCACCATCACAGGTGCAGGGTTGTGCAGCACCACCTCATCAGTTGAGATGCTTAGCATCTTAAACCAGATGTTTTTTTAATTGATTTATGGGATAATGCTGTTAATTGTGGTGATGGAAATAAAAATCTGAAAGATTTTGAGTACAGTAAGTAAAATTAATTTGATTTC
This sequence comes from Homarus americanus, assembly GCF_018991925.1. Taxonomy (NCBI): domain Eukaryota; kingdom Metazoa; phylum Arthropoda; class Malacostraca; order Decapoda; family Nephropidae; genus Homarus; species Homarus americanus. Next base: position 4,874,761 of record NW_024713129.1, read on the forward strand.
TGGTAAAACATTATGTAAACTATTGTTTCATCATGGTTGCTCATACGTCTGACAACACCCTGTTGTTTACTACCCGTGCGGCATGTATGGTGGATGCTTGTGTTCTCCCTGGATTTATATGTCTTCTACTCTATTAACTATGTTGTGATGGCAATGCATGACCCTCAAGTAACTGCTCAGGGCAGGAAGAAGACTCCTGAAAAACTACAAAGTCTTGAGGCAAGAAAGCAAACGAATACCAGTAATTGAACACAAAAATTCGGATATTGTTGAATGATATAAAAATATTTCAAACTCGGTTAATTCTGGAATTAACAAGGGTATAATTGGAGTAATTGGTGCAGAGCTCTTCCGGGCAGGAAAGATTTCTGGGTAATAAGAAAACTCATCCCCGGAATTTTTTTATACTACGTACTGTATATGTATCAGTACATGACACATAAATAATGTTAAAACATTATAAAGTAAAAGTAACTATGGTATAATCAGTAATACAAGTGCACTACAACTGTTTAAGTCTCTACATAGCCAAAATACGTCAGTCACCTATTGCACAACTGCTCGCTATGCCATTGTTATATGTAAGTAACCTCAGAATTTGCAGAAAAGTCATCTCGATGTACTAGTGTGCATTGTGGATAAAGAAAATACTATACACTGTACAATAATATAAAAATATAAAAGAAAAATTAAGAAAATAGGGGGTATATTCTGTGTGGAAGATTGAGTGAATCTTAGAGTTGCAGGTGGTTTGGCAGGCTATCGTGACTCCCTGGACTACTGTACACTTCACTGCGTACATTTAAATCACACAAGTGCTCCAACACCAAAATTGAAAGTTTAGAAACCTTATTCAGTTTTTATGCAATGGAGGCTTTACATGTAAAGAAATGGAGTGAAAAAAATTATCTAAACTACATATGGGTGTGTAGCTGTGGAGAGGAGGTGGTGGGTGGAGGAGGAGGGAGCAAGTGCTGGCTGTACCAAGAAATATAGAGGGAGGAACTATTAATCCCACATATCAGTGTAGATGCTTTGGATTATGTCTGTCTTTTGCTGTGTGTCAGCTGTTTATTTACATTTGGGAAGTAGACTGCTGCATGTTCAACCTGTCAAATGTGTAAAAAGTACGGTAGTTCCCAAGATGGATACTCATAACTGTAGCATGTGAGGGAAAGGCAAGAGGAATAACAATTATCTGAAATTCCATCGTTTTCCCAAACATAAAAAAGGCAAGTTAATATTATTATGTAAGTGTTTATAGGAAATTAAGTTATATAACCACATTCAGTACTTAGTTAATATTCGTTTTAGCGCATGACCTTGAAATGAAGGTTTGAATCTCACAAAACAGTGAAATACATGAGAAAAACCAGCTTTCATGCCAAAGTCCGGGTCATATTCTAAAATGAATCAGTCAATGGACATCTTATTCGGAGAGTGGTCCCAATAGCAGGTACAGTCAACCCTCGCTTTACGCGGTCCCACATTCCGCGTTTCCACGTTTACGCGGTACCCTGCCGAAACCGGAATGCTCACATTCCGCGGTGCGTGTACCCCTTTACGCGGAGAGCGGCGCGAGGAGGGTGCGCACAAGGTCGCCCAGTCATCAAAACATTCCCGAGTTCTTCACCCGCCACCCACCACAGCCGGCCCAAGTCAGTGATAGTGATAATTATAGTGAGGATGTGGACTTATATGGACTTTGAGGGGTTTGACAAAGAGGCCCTGCAAGCCTCTGTGGTGGATAGTGATACAATTGATACAAGTGATACAGGTGAGGGCCAATAATCTACCCTCTGCCTCGGAACCAACCCCCTATCCCCGTGTGCCCAGCCATGTTTTCTACTAATGTAAGTGTTAAAAAACCTAATATTATTAATTGTGTGTGCATACCATCATAAAATTAAGAAGTTATTTTTACTACAACGTAGGTATTGTGTCTGAAAAAGTGGAGTTTGGGGGTCGGCCCGGTCTCTTTTTCAATTAATCCCATATGTTATGTTGTTCACTTTACGCGTTTCTCACTTTCCGCGGTACCCTGTGGGTTGAATTAACCGAGTAAAGTAAGGGTTCACTGTATTCTATTTTGCATAACAATACTCCTTTAAAATGTTCATGTTATCAGAACTTATATGAATGAAAATTTAAGGTTGAAAATATTTAGATTCTTAAGTTGATTCTAAGTGTTTCTGTAAAGGATGTTTGAATAAATTTCCAATACACTACAGGTACTGTAATTAATTTTGTTTTTTTTGCATTATCAGTACAGTGGTCCCTCGGTTAACGAACACAATTCGTTCCAGAAGGTCGTTCATTAACCGAATTCATTGTTTCAATGGGATATTGGGTAATTGGTTCCAGCTCACCGAAAAATACATACAAAGTAAAAAGAAAATGCAGTAAAGTACACTTACTTTGAGGTGTGTATGTAGAAGCTCCTGGTTGATGATGATGATGGGAATTAGAAGTGGGATGGAGGAGAAGGGAGAAAAGAAGAAGTGGGGATGGAGGAGAAATCACCCCATGCTTCATGCTGTCATTTCACCAATAAAATTTTAAGTTCACTAGGTGTAATTCAAGATTATTTTCTTTAAATCAACACTGCACTGCATTATATATTGTCAATATGTTAACTAAATTTCAGAATGAACAAAATTGTACTGTAAAAGCATAAAAATACTCTTGTGTTGAAGAGACCCACAAGCAAGATGTTTCCTCCACTGAACAGAGACACAAACTGACACCTTGGTGGGTAAGTGAAGTGGCTGATGGGTGCACCAAAAACTAGTTCCCTGTACTGCAATTAGGCTAAATAAGTGTTAAAACGACTAATAATTTTAATTTAAAACTTGGATTTATATTGAATAACACAACCTTCTTGATATTTACTCCAATGGAAACGAATGTAAGCCCTAGAACCGATTACTGTATTGGCGGAGGAATCTACCAGCCGATGAGCAAGCCAAAACATGTTGAAATATTTTCGTAAGAATTTCGTTAACCGAATTGAAGATTCTTATGGAAGGTAATTCGTTAACCAAAATTTCGTTAACCGAGGGACCACTGTATTAGTATTATGATAATTACAAGATAAAGTGTCTTGATTTGCAGATAACAATAACAACTTACCAGAGAGAAATGCTGAAAAACTGTTAAACCTTTCTGTAGAGCCTGTCAAGGATGGGTGTGGTACTGTAATGGATCTCTCGAAACCCTACAGTACATATGTGTAAAAAATAGTATGTTAGGAATTAATTATTAATACAAGTAAAACAATGATAACAAGTCAAGGTAAAGGTGCAGGAGATGGTATCCACCTGAAAGACCTTATCAACTTTGTTCATTTATTGCACGAATGTTTTAATAATGATACAGGATGTAAAAATTCCCCAAACTTACGAGGATTCCAGGTAACAAGACAACTCTCTCAAACACTAAAAAATCCCACATCACTGGAATTTTTCTGGGTACTGTATTGGAAAAATTTCCAAGAGTCTAAACTATGCATCTTGCACAGACAGACACATCCCAATAATGTTTCTGGGTGCTGGGGAAAGTTTTGCAAGAGTCTAAACTATGCATCTCCTCTTGACTCTAAACTCTGCATCTCATCTCGCACAGACAAACACTCTCCCATTACAGTACATCTAGATCGCGGGCATGAACGAAAAATTAATGGCTAACTAAAATCTATAATATTTTATTCACAGCATGTTTTAATTGTGTTAGATAGATAAATCTAATGTCATAATGACCCTAAATAAATTCTCTGAGATGTTTCCAATAAGGGGCCCTTAAACAAAATATTTCAACACGATATAATGATGAGGACTCCATTCCTATAAGAAAAAAAGGTAAGAAATGTTGATACTAGAGTCTGTAAAAGCAGTTCTAATTAAATTAGAAACTCGATTTCTTTACTAGATAATACTGAATAGTTTATCTAATAGTTTGGTTAAATAAATATATTTAAAAAATAAAAAACTATGATACAGGCATGCGAGGTACCTTGTGAATGAAGCTGTGTTACAGCGAAGACTGGTACAATATTTTCCACTCGCACTGAGCTGTATTTAATTATGCAAACACACTGTAAGTGTGGTGGGGGATTAGTGGAATAGTGGGTCTCATGTTACTTATCTGACCTGATACAATAACAGATGGAGGTGGGGTGGGGGATTAGTTGTCTCATATTACTGACCTGATGCAATGTCAGGTCACCCAGTCACCCTTTGTTGGGTGGGGGATTAGTAAGTCTCATGTAACTGACCTGACCTGATGCAATGTCAGATGGAGGTGGGGTGGGGGATTAGTGGTCTCATATTACTGATCTTCTGATACAATGTCAGGTCACCCATTGTTTGGTGGGAGATTAGTGGGTCTCATGACCTGAAGATATCTTGAATAAAAATGAAAACTAAGGTGCTCCAGGATTTCCCACTTACTGAATGTACAGTACAGTATAGTACTGTAAACGTAACTATAATCACTTTTTATGTTCTTAACACTGCTTAACACTGTGTTCTTGAAGGTACATCACTGCACAACACAAATTGTATGCAAAAACAGCAGCTCGCAGATGATGGTAGCAGAATATGAAGAACCTCCTACAATGGCAGCAGATTATGCACTAAGTGATCCAAGCAGCTAGGCCACCCATACGCCTGGCACATGGGGATGCATTGGAGCATGATGCAATCTCTCGGAACTCCTGGAAATTTATTCCCAGGCCCAGAATACAGTAGAAAGATTTGAAGATATTTTCTCGGAAGCTTCTCGGAAAATTCTCAGAAATTGTGCCTGATTTTTAACCCCGGAAACTCATTCACAGACTCGGAATTGAGATAATTTTTCTAGAAAAATTCCAAGCCAATTTCAATTCTGGGAGTTAGATAGTTCCTGCTAATGGGAATTCTGGCTAATGGAGATATTACTAATTCTGCTTGTGGGAGGTAATGCAGCTGGTGTCTTAAAGTTTCAGTTCTTGGTTGTGTTTTGCAGTGAAAATCCACAAGCATTGAAAAATATATTATCAAAGCTTCTCTGCCTGTGATTGGAAGTCACAGCAAAAGGCTTGGATTACACAGCAAATTTTCCATGAATGGTTTGTCCAGTGTTTTTTACCAGAGGAAGAAATATTGCGAAGTGAACAAACTTGCTTACAAAACTCTTTTACTTTTGGACAATGCCAGTGCCAATAATCTTGACGTGAGTTTGTCTCCAAACGTGAAAGTAGTGGTGTTGCCACTGAAACCAAACATCAGTGATGCAGCAATGGATATGAGGGTCATTAGTTGTTTTAAGGCATAGTGTATTATTTATAGAAACTGATGCAAGAGACGTGACAGTGCAAGAATTTTGGAAGAACTATAACATTTTACATTGTGTGCAATTACTTGGCCAAGCTTGGAAACAAGTTTCATCTCGACTCATGAATGGTTGCTGGAAGAATTTATGTCCAGAAGCTGTTCGTTCTTTTGAAGGCTTTGATGCATAAGATGCAGGCTTTAACGATGTTGATGAGGATGATGTTCAAGAATCTCATTCTCTTCCATTATCTAATGAGGACTAGGCCGAGTTAGACAAGCAAACTTGCAAAGATGATGACTCTTCTCCCATTGCAGCAGAAGAAGAGGTTTAACAATTAATGGTCTTAAAGAAACCTTTGCAAAAGTTGAACTTGTAATTATTTTAAGAAGAATGACCCTCTCTACAATCGTGCTGCTAAAGTTGAATGCGAAATAAGAGATGCTACTCTACAATTTGCATGAAAAAACATTTGTTGAGAAACAATCGACTCTTGATTCAATCCTTGTGTGACGCAAACCAGTCACAAAAGTTTCTGAACCTCAGACAGGTCCTTCTGGAGTCAGGCAGTAGACACTCCACCTAGTCCTGCCTCTCTTTCATCCTCTGACTAATCCTCCTCTCCCATCCATCCATGCAATCAAGCCCATCATCTATACATTTGAAGGTAACCTGATAAAAATCATTGATTTGTTAAAATTATTTATTTTTAAAACATTGTAATAACGTTTCTCAGTGACCCACTTTCACTGAAATGAGTGTGCAAGTGTGTGTGTGTGTGTGTGTGTGTGCAGTTGCCCAACTGCACGATTAGGTAGCCTGAGTTGCATCAACACACTGACCCCAAACAACTTAAAGTACTTTAAATAAGTTATGAAGTTAAATAATTTTGTAAAATAATGTGTAATCAAATGTTCAACAAATGTTTCTATGGTATATAAGTGTTAAAAGATATAAAATTAAACTTTTTGAGTATCCTTTACAATGTGATGGTCCCAATTAGACCCTATTCCTATTAATTATTATGGGAATTATTTCCCCTTTATCAGTGGAATCACTATCCGAGTCTCTTTTTCTGGTTCCTATTAAACTCGGATAATGAGGACCCCCTGTACATGGTCAATACCCTGTAGCAGACAAAGTTGAACTTTGAAAGTTCCTACTACCAGTTATTACTGGCTGGTGTTTACTAATTAAACTAAACACCAAGACACAAGCTATTGGGAATATCTGGTGTGCATTGTATTGAAAGTAACTGTAAAGAACATCTTCAAGTACTACAAATATATGCAGAGAACTCTTCAACTGAGTACAGGGGGTCCCCGACTTGCGAATGTCTGACATGCGAACACCCGTCGATATGAACGAGGTTAAGCTTTAAATTTCCAGCACAGTACAGTTGTACCCCGCTTAACGCGGTTTCACTTAACGCGATTTCTCATATACGCGGTGCCTCGCCAGAACTGAACTTTCACTTAATGCGGTTCATCTACTCATATACGCAGGAAGCGGCGCGGGCACGATGCGCACAAGGTCGCCCAGTCATCAAAACATTACCGAGTTCTTCACGCGCCACCCACCACAGCCGGCCCAAGTCAGTGATAGTGATAATTATAGTGAGGATATGGACTTATATGGACTTTGAGGGGTTTGACAAAGAGGCCCGGCAAGCCTCTGTGGTGGATAGTGATACAATTGATACAGGTGAGGGCCAATAATCTACCCTCTGCCTCGGAACCAACCCCCTATCCCCGTGTGCCCAGCCATCTTTTCTACTGATGTAAGTGTTAAAAATCCTAATATTATTGATATTTCTCTTAATTATTAATTGTGTGTGCATACCATCATAAAGTTAAGATAATATTTTTACTACAACATAGTTGTGTGTCGTCAAAAAGTGGAGTTTGGGGGTCGGGCCAGTCTCTATTGGAATTAATCCCATATGTTCTGTTGTTCACTTAACGCGGTACCCTGTGGGTTCAATTGACCGCGTTAAGCGGGGTACAACTGTATTATATTTACCTGATGACTAATTTTTTGCTTTCATTTCCTGTATTTTATCATCTTATTTCTTCTTTTCTCTTAAATTAAGTGTTTTTTTATATATATATAAGGACTTAGGCTATGATATAGTGAGATTTTAAACATTGTTCTGTAAGTACAGTATGCACATAACATGTGTTTTGACTTACGGGGTATGTAGATTTTCGACTTAAGAACGTCCTCAGGAACGGAATCTGTTCATAACCCGGGAGCCCCCTGTATACTGTACATAGAGATTAATAAAAAATACTGAATTTGAGTGAGAGGAGAGGGGGTCAATATGAAGGCAGGCTAAACCTAATATACTGTACATGAAAGGAAGGTTGGGAAGTTTATATGATGTTGTGTGCACCCTGACTAGTGTTCAATGGAGTTAATTATTGGCTTCTTTTGTGTATTGTAAAATATAGACTATCAGATCTACTTGTAAACAAATGAAAGGAATTATTGAAAACATGTAAAGTACAGTATAAGTTACTTCTACACTGAGCCAACATAGATACCAAAGTTCCCCAATTGTGGAAGGGTGATTGAGTCAGTCATCATACCAAGGATTACACTTTTTATGATACTGTATTTTTATCCATCTGTGATTGACTCAGTCAGTAACCAAACCACCTGTAGACCTTCTTATGCATCTAAAAACAGCCATAGCTGTTAAAATAATGTCAATACTGAGGCAATTAGTAGCAGGAAGGACAGAGGTCAGGGTTAAATGGAATATATCAGTAACAAGTGTAATTATAAATTATTTTGTACAATACTGTAGTTAAATGACTGGAATGTCTTGAAAAGTTTCATTATGACAAAAAAAATAATAAATAAGGCATTCAATTATGCTTAGTCCTACAACACCTCTAAAAATAATTTTTATATACTTGTCTATCACAGCACAGATATTTTCTTATTATAATATTTACAATTTTGAAAACTCTGCCTTGACATTTATTACTATAGTCAACGGTCAACACACCATTACCTTTCTGTGCATGAGACAGTTCCTTGGCACCTATTAGCATAAGTCATGATTAAAATATTGCCCTAGAGTTCAAGAGACAGAGATAACAGGGAATCAATAATACTACATATGTTGTGACTTCCAACTTTGACCAGCAGAATTATCAATGTATCTATATTAAGTTTCATACACATGGTATTTAGGCTGAGCTGCATCATGTATCAGCTTTAGTGCTGTAGAAAAAAAAATGAAACCCAACTTGAACACTCACTGTAGACACCAAGTACATAAAGGCAATAATTAACCAAGATCAAGTAAACAGCTATTCATTCCTACTTCCTGGAACAATGCAAAGAATCTAGGAGTGTACATTGGTTGGTTGTCTGTTGTATTAATAAGTGTAAGTGCTGTGTATTGGTTGTTATAAGTTTGGTGTGTCGGTTGTTATAAGTGTATTGCATTGAATCGGCGACCTGTGGTGTTATGGTTAGTGTGCTCGCCTGGCAAGCGAGCGGACTGGGTTCGATCCCCAGGCAAGCTAAAATGATAGGCAAGTTTCTTTATGCTATTTGCCTCTGTCTATCCAGCAGTAACTAGGAACCTGGATGTTAATCGATTTGGGAATCGTGTTCCGGGGTAATGGCGAATTATCAAGTCTACTCGGACTGTTCCTTGACACTGGGTCACTCAGCTCATTAACTCAGGGTGTGGTTGTTGTGTTGGCGATAGCTTCTACACCTTAAACAAACTCACACGTAGGTGGCCCTCGGGCTGGCCATCCTCGTTACACGAGGGGCAACCATTATTGCATTGAATAACGTAAGTGTGTTGTATCGGTTGTTGGAAGTGTTGTATTGGTTATCGTAAGTGTATTATACTGGTTGTCATAAGCGTGTTGGATGTCATATGTGTTGGATGTCATATGTGTACTAGTTGATGGTTGTAAGTGTACTAGTTGATGGTCATATGTGTACTAATTGATGGTTGTAACAGTAATAATTGATGGTTGTAAGTGTACTAGTTGATGTTTGTAAGTGTACTAATTGATGGTTGTAAGTGTACTAATTGATGGTTGTAACAGTAATAATTGATGGTTGTAAGTGTACCTAGTTGATGGCCATGAGTGTACTGATTGATGGTGGTCTTAAGTGCTATGGGTTCTAAGATGGCCATCAAGACTACTCCTAAAAGCAGTCCTGAATGGACAGTGAGGACATGCAAATGGCTTCTCCCCAGAATGGGTGCGAAGGTGCACATCTAGGTGGTCCTTCCGGGCAGCGCGGTGTGGGCAATATGGGCAGGCGAAAGTACGTTCCCCTGTGTGAGTCCGAACGTGACGCTCCAGGTGAGAGGGAAATAGGAAGGCCTTTGGGCACAATGGACAGGTGTACTGGCGCCGTGGACCACCGATGCCACCCGCCATTCCACCACCCATAATAACACTGCTGTCTTCACCGTTGTCAGTACCATCACTCACCTGGAAAAATTTTACCACTGGTTAGTTTTCTCATAATTATTATATATGATCTGTTCTAATACACTGAACATATAGAATATAAGTACAGTAGATTAATGTTCTTTCTCAGATACACATCTGACTACTGTATATGCAAAAATTATATTAGTTTCACTTTTATGATATAAAGTGATGTTCAATGTTCTACTGATGCTTTCCCATGCTACATATGCTTTAAGGATGAGTTATGTCTTGCAGATCATTAGATTTCTCAACCTAGGTGTTCTCTCTCTCTTGAAATTGTGTAATTACTTATATAATTGGATTACATTACTATTTCCTGAAATTGTTTTTTCTTTAAAAATAATGATAGATTATTTTACACATAAAGTATATTTTGAAATTATCAAAATATTCCTGTACTTTACTTTAGAGTACACTATAGTAAATATATCTGAAAATACTGCTAATGATTGTACAACACCTTTGCAGAGTACAGTACACACTCCAGTACTACTAATGACAATAGTTATTGTAAATGAATGAAAATAAATGTGTAAATTATCTAAAAACACCATAATGATATCTTATATTGGATGCAACTAAAAAATTTAATTTATGAGAAGCTACAAAAATACCAGATTTTTTTTCTCCACCAAACATAAGAAAACAAATTTTTTTACATCTCTACTTCAGATGTTTTATAATCTTTCTTAACTGTATGTTTTCTTTGCAGCTGGGGCAACACTCTCCTTTATACACTTATTACGTAAGGATTCATTTCATTTAAATCTAACTCCTTATAATGTTAATCAATATCAAAATATTATTGGTTGTCTTTTATTTCAGCTCTTCCTACTAAGAACATAATACAGTACTGTACATATAAGCAATAGACCCGGTTCACCAAAGAAAACACAAGTGCTCAGGAAAAACTCCAAATAGGGTAAACTTTGAACATGAATCAACCCACATAATAAGTCTTCATTTCAGTAATTATGGCATAAATATAACAGTTTGGATAGCATCAGTTACATAGCTGCAACTAGTATCTTAAGAAGTCATGTTGGTGAAAGTGTCAAACTGCCTTGAAGATGAGCAAACTTAATGATGAAACAAACCTTATGGCAAGCTTATTGATAATATACTTAGGGATTCTCTGGCATAAACAGGCATACACACATCTCTTGATATCAATACTGTAGATTCAAAGCATTTCTTCAGTCCAAATGAGGTAAAGATTTCTTAAAATATATTTTTTTCTCTATTTTTCTGTATAAAATGATGATGGATTATATGTAGTAGCTACATAAATAATCAAGTGGCATCATGGAATAGCTTAAGCTACTATACTGTATACTATTTACTGTATATTAAAGACTTATAAAGCATTAACAAGCTGCCTGGTCTGTCACAGCACTAATAAAATGTTTATAAAGTCTATAATATTATCAGTACACTGTATGGTATGGGCAAAATTTCCCCATCACACAAGCTCTCACATCTCACAGAGAGGGCAGTCAATTGTGGCCTTTACCTCTCGAGCCTGACAAGGTTCTTACAACTCAAGCTTGAAGAAATGAAAGTGCTAAACACATACCGGTACTTTTTCCTTCTCTCCTCTCACTTCACACTCTCACATACCACCTGAATGTCTCCTTTTGTATATATCTGCACCTATTTCTTTCAAATCTACAGTTCCTTTACCTTATCAGCTATACAGTACTTGTAATGTAATATATCTCAGTAAAACTCTTGGCATACAGTACTCTGAAGAGTTTTAACCCTCTACCCACTCCTCAAACACAGTCTCTTTTTTACCTCCATGGAGTAGGTCATACCACTCTATTCCTTATCAGCACCTGCCATTAATTTTTTCTTGGTTTGAGTATCGAACTGCCATATACTAATCAAGTGAACCTTTCACATTCTAACATTTCAATAACCATCCCATTTGATGAGTAGATCAGAATGAAGCATTGGTGGATAAAATAACAGTTGTATGATTTTTTAATTCCTATCATATGCAATCATGGGCAGTCAAGTTGGGATGAAATGTAATACTGTATAATGATCTTTGAATACAGTATTGTGTTCAGCACAATTTTATACACTCCTGGTAACCATAACTGCAAGTGAGGATGGTATGTTAGCAACATCTGTAGCACTTTTAGTTCAACACCCAATTCCTATTTTCCACCATCAACAGGTACATTAATGGATTTTAAATTTAATTCTGAATTAAAACAAAGAATTCTTTAGAATAATTCAAAAGTACTTTATGAAATGCACTGTTGATTTAAATCATGTGCTTAAGAATTATAATTAAAATACCGTTATAAACATTTGAGTACTACTGTAAATATAAATACAGTATTGCTTCTTTCCTAATGAAATGCAGTGCCACCTTAATGTATCATGAGAGAGGGTAATAGGGACATATAAATGGTAAACAATAAAGACAAATAGAATAAAAAAAGGCTCATTTCTTATGTACACAGTAATTCTGTACTGTACATTCATATGCTAACATTCCTTATGCTTCCACTATACCTCATCCCTCTCTCTCTTTTGTGCCTCAATATGAAAATATGGCATAAGCAGAAAGAATATGAGAATAAACAATGAGTGAGGGATCAGTCACTGCCCAAAATGCCACTGGCTACGGGGAGCCTGATTATCTGTTGTGTGAGCAGCAGCAGTCATCACTTCGTGACTTCTCTGCCGATGGCGTCGCAGGTTGCTACGGTCTGCTGACTGGTAGGGGCAGTGAGGACATGAAAAAGGTTTGTCTCCAGTATGAGTCCGAACATGGCCTTCCAAAAGATCCTTCCTGGCTGTCTTGTAGGGGCACAGAGGGCAGGAGAACACCTTATAACAGCCTGATGACTGTCCATGCTGCTCCCTCGTTGATCCCTGAGATGTACCACTCGAAGGGAACTTCATCCCTCTGACTGCACTGCCACCAGCCATCACCTATAGAGGAAGAAGACGTCAGCAGGACGAAGAGGTGGTTATGAAGGTTGAAGTGTTGTGGAGGACTCAAGAGGTGCACATCCACAACCTTGATATTTTCAAACGAGATCGATGCTTAATACTCCTCATATAGTAATATGAAAACTATGGAACTCATTTCTTGATGTTTATGATAACAGCTCATTTTCGTTCCAATAAAAGTGGAATATCAAATTCATATGTTAAGAAACATGTACGATACTTTGAACCACAAAGCAAACATGAGAAAATATGTACAGGTTGGACCCCGCTAATTTAGAACCCTATAGTCCGGCAGATTCGATGGTTCGGGACGCATATAGTGAATACTTAATCTTATGGGGAAATTAGGATATGTTCCACAACTACTAATGCTATAAAAGTTGTGGAAAAATCATTACAATTATCACAACTTGTACTCAAATGTACTAAGTTAATTACTAAAATTTTTATGTCTCGTGCAAACTTCTGTATGGGATGTTTTTACTCAAAATAATTGCCATCTTGCAAGAATTTCAGCAATGCAAGTTATAGTCTATTAAGTCAAGTCAGTAACAGTTTATAAGCAAAAAAAATGCATAAATTATCACAATCTGCACCCAAATGTACAGTACGGCTCCTCTCCGACTTACGACGGGGTTAGGGACCCAAATCCAGGTCGTAAGTCGAAATGGTCATGTCGAAAATGCTTAAATAATACATAGAAAATTTAAAATTGGTGTCTCTTTTTCTTCTCAGCACCACAAAACTCTCACTTTTAAGCTTGCCAGCCATTTTAAAGTGAATTACAAACGAAAATTCTGTCTGTGTACTGACGTTGGGACTCGAAAATACGTAATTTGACTAAATTTTGGCACGATTGAGGCAGGTCGTAAGTGCGGGTGGTTGTAAGTAGAATAGGTCGTAAGTCGGGGAGGAGCTGTACTTAGTTAATTACTAAAATAATTATGTACAGGTATAGTGCAAACTATGGGATGTTTACATTCAAATTAACTGCCATCTTGCAAGAATTCCAGCAATGCAAGTTATATTCTGCTAAGTCAAGTCGGTGGCATTTTATATGTGAAAAACTTAAACTCCCTGGCTTTTATCCCATGTCCCTCCTGACCCCTCAACTGATAACTAAGCACCACCCCAACGCCTAGCTGTGAACACCCCACCTCCCCCTCCCCCCTCCTCCCAGCGACGAGGGGAGGCAGATGGCGATGAGTGATAAGGACTAATGGGATGAAGGTGATTTTAGGCTTAAAGTTCTTCTCGAATAAAATATCACAGACTTTACTTAACAGAATATAACTTGCATTGCTGGAATCCTTGCAAGATAGCAATTAATTTGAGTTTAAACATCTCATACTTTGCACAAGAGATAAAAATTTTAGTCCTTTAGCTTAGTGCATTTGAGTACAAATTGAGTAAAGTAATATGTTGTTCAAAATTATGGATATTTCACATGGAAAAGTCTGTATAACTAACCCCAGTGATCAGGATATTATGGCATTGAATGTTACCGAGTACTGTATTTCAAATAAATTCTTTGTTTAGTTCTGTACATATACAGTATGTAAATTCCCATACAGTATAGTGAATGGTATAAAGCGAGGGTCCAGTGTACAGTAAACGTGTGCTATAGCACTAGCACGTTGTCATAAAGAGGTCCAGTAAGCCTGGGCTAGATTTATGCTGATGTAAGTTGTATTGGTACCAGTAATAGTACATTTCATGCAAAATTTTACCTTTTTTAACTTTGGCTACGATGGTAATTTTTGCTAATCCGGAACCGGTCTGGTACCAAGCTTCCCGGATTAGTGAGGTACAACCTGTACTTCCCTTAATAAATTTTCATTCCACATCACTGCATATTTAATATACTATGTATATAAGATTCTGAATGTGGAGCCACAAAAAAACATAAAATACTGTATTGCAATGAAGTTGTTGAGTACTGTAAGACACTTGCATATGTAATATAATTTTCCCCAATAAAATGTGAGTCAAGACAACTTTCTTAATTTACTCCATATGATGTTGTTCCATGTTTCATTTCATTAGCTGTAAACACTCCAAGGTCAAACACTCTGGCAAGTGTTTACAGAGGTGTGGAAATTATCCTGGAAAATCAGGAGTTTATAAATGTCATTTAATGGCAGCTAGCATCCTCAAGTTAAATACACAAAGCAGAAAAAATGCAAAAATGTTCCATACGTTCTCAAGATGGTCACCATACCAGCCTAAGATGACAACGAAGAAGTGAATTCTCAATGAACACTCAACTTAACTACTATATCATTATTATACAGTAGAGCCTGTACAGTAGCCTTTACTGTATATTGTAAAGCAAAGTACTACATGTACACTACATTATCATTTACCAAACAAGTAGCTAAACAACTTTTTCCCATTTTTGGAAAAAATCCTTGGTCTCAATGAGATTCAAAGATTACAACAAATAAAACATTTGCAGTTTCTGCTTAAAGTAGAGGTTGGTTCATTCTGTTCAAGCTTGGCACATTAAACACTTACAATAGGCCCTTGTCATTTGCAGGTTTGCAATTCGCGGTAAGCAAATGGTGGCTATAGTGGCTAGCTTGTGAGCCTTTTCCTGCAGCATCTTGTGTTGTTTCTGTGTGAAAATGGCCCCGAAAACACTGCCTAGTGCCAGTGTTAATGTTGCTAGTGAAGTGAAATGTAAAAGGCAGAAGTCAGTGATGACCCTGACAAAGAAAGTTGAATTATTAGACAAGATAAGGGAGGGGATGAGTGCTGCCACAGCTGGTTGGTTGTTTGGTATAGGTACAGGGTATACAGTAGTGCACTCAGGTAGTATAAATAGCTATTCGCGGCTTTGCCTATTCACGCCATTCCTTGGAACCTAACCCTCACAAATAACAAGGGTTGTCTGTACTGTACCAGCATTCAGAACAGATGTATTAAACTAAATGTTTCATATTACTGTACTGTATATCACTTGTAAATATGTTTTCTGATTGAAATACTGGAGTGTGATAACAGTTTGTTACTATAAACGACTACCATTACAAATTCTGATAGAGTCCTAAGTTCAGTAAGGTATACAATGTCCTCAGTGAAAAGAATTAAAGCCTGTAAATACACTCTTGACAATACAATACAGTAATACATTGCTATCCACCAGCAACTCTACCCGAATCACTCTAGAGAGTAGTGCTTCCCTCACAACACTACAAAAACTGTTCTTCATCTATACAATACTTTACTTCTGTATTTCACAGTAACTGAGCCAAGAATTTTTTGGGGGTCTGTCGTCACCAAATGTCAGCATTCTATTGGACTTAAAAATATTTGGGAGAGTGCTTGACCATGTCTGAACCCCTTATTATTTTTTAACCAAATGGCCACCTAACTGAAGGTGACCATGCTGAGGGAAAGAGGCCAGTGGCCTGTATAAGATCCCTCCATTGTTCTTGATAGTCTTGTCTAGGGCTATTTTGAAGCCCAGTACAGTACTGCACTGCTCTCAATTCCATAGCTTGGGCTGGTAGACTGTTCCATAGTTCTACCACCCTCTGTGTGAAGAAGTATTTCCCTATATTTATTCTGTGGGACATTTGGAGAAAAAATTAAGACTTGTACACAGTCAAATGTTCTTTTGGTAACAATGGACCAAGCATTGAAAATTCATAAAAAATATAAATGATTAACAAATAACTAACAGTAGTTATTTAAAGTATGAAGTAAGGGTTTACAACTAACAGTAAGAATAAGTCACAAACTTAGCCTAACCAAACCAAACAAAATTGAACCAAAACAAACTAAACTTTAATCTAGCCTTAACCTACCGGTACCCTAATCTAACTTAATTTAGCTACCGTATTTATAACTTTTCCTAGCCAAAACTGTGACTTTTATATTTCTTGTGATTTTTCCGAGAAACCTTTATGTCCAACCTAAAAATGATATACAATACTGTATTGTATTGTAATTGTAATATTTTTTGCAAGAGATCCAAAAATTACACTCACTATAGGACCTCACAGGACCTGTACAGTACAGTACAGTACTGTATTGTATTATTAAATATAAAGCTTTACTTGTACAACTTTCCCTTCAATGCCTTTGCAACACCCTGATGCCATATGGCATCACAATAATTGTAACCAAGTCCCAGGTTGCTGATCTGACTTTCTGCCTCATTTACACACAATTGCAGGGTCTCAATTGTTTCTCTTACTTTGACAACACAACATACATATATCGTTTCTCACTATTGATTTTTTTATGGTCCTTTATTATTATTATTATTATTATTATTATTATTATTATTATTATTATTATTATTACTATTAATATACAGTATACCTGTACAGTATACAGTATATATATTTTTTATTTGTTTTTATTATTATTAATTTTATTATTATTACAGGTTGTACCTCTCTAGTCCGGCAACCTCGGGACCTGACCGGTGCCGGACCATGGAAATTGCCGGACCATGGAAATTCACCCTTTTCCTGGATAGATAGTGACTTGTGCTTATGCCTGGAAGCACTAGCACCACTTTCTCTGCATCATGGTCTCTTTGAAGACATATTGAAGGGTTAAATGTCGTATAGTAGCTTCTCAAATTTCGCGAGTTTTTAATTCATAACGTATTTTATTGGAACACACAAAAAAATAAATAAATAAAAATTTCGACGGCGGAAACTTGAATTTCGACGGGATTGAACGGCCCACCAACGTGCAGACGACGTGCATAATCATGTAAACAGCGTCATTTCTCTTATGTACAAAGATTCATTATTGTTTATTACTGAAAGTCTTTTTTATTGAATTAATGTTTATGTGTGCAAAATGAGCAATACAATTCATTAATAATACGTAGAATATTAAAACACACGAGGAAATGACACAGCATTGTATTCGTTGATTACAAAACCAGTGACTGACTGGTTCTACATATAAAACTGAAGAAAATAAGACCTTGGTTGTAGCTGTAGTAAAATTAATATGGTTGTTTTAAGTAATGTTATTTAATGTTAATAAATGGAACAATAGAAGTAGCTAACGATAATGGTAAAGAAAAAAGAGAGATCGCGTATGTAAGTGCGCACACGTGAAAACATATCATCATTACTTTACATAAGAATATGAAAGCAACACTTATTTACTGTTTATATATATATTAATTAATGTTCCTGAATTTGTTTTTATTGAATTAATGTACGTGTGTGCAAAATTAACAATACAATTTATTAATAATACGTGGAATATTAGAGGAGACGAGACCGCTGCCGGCATTGTTTATGTTAAAGCTTATGAAACCAGTGACTGATTGGTTCTACATATAAAACTGAAGAAAATAAGACCCTGAGTTTAGCTGTAGTAAATTTAATGTAAAAAAATGAATATGGTTGCTTGAAGTACCTGTAATGTTATTTAATGTTAATAAATGGAACAATATAAGTAGCTAACCATTAATGGTAAAAAAAAAGTGAAACTGCTCGTATGTAAGTGCGCACATGTGAAAATATATTGTCATTACTCTACATAAGAATATGAAAGCAACACTTATTTACTGCTCATATATATTGAAGGGTTAAATGTTGTACTCTGTATAGACAAGCAGAGAGAGAGAGAGAGCAGCCGAACTGCCGGATGTAAACAAACCTTAATTTCCCGCGGCTTTTTTTTTTCTCAAGGGATTAGCCCACCTGGGAATAGGTCACTGACCCACATTGGGGCCTGAGGGGCAAAAATTTAATACTCCTGTAATAATAATAATAATAATTCAGATAAGTAAAAAAAAAAAAAGCTGCCTATCTACCTATTGGACAAACTAAAATCGTTCTGGACCACGGGAGTTTCCGGACCACAGAATGCCGGACTAGAGAGGTACAACCTGTATCATATTTTTGCCCCCAGGCCCTGATGTGGGTCATTGACCTGTGCCCTGGTGGGCTAATCCCATAAACAAAAAGTTAAAATACAATGAACTTTTTCAATTACCTGTTCCTATATTCAGTCTTCTGTGCCTCTAAAGCTATATGACGAATCTGAACATTCACTCTCTAACTTTTTCCTTATTCTGAAATCAATATGTTTCATTTATAAATCCCTATTTTTTGCCCCTTTATGTGCCCTTCCAAACACTGTACAGCACAGTATTCGTTTTCTACTTTCTGCAATTTCTGTGGAATACATTAAGTTTGCAATGAATTCCAACATCCCAGGCTGGCTCTTCTGGCTAGCTCACTCATATTAAAAACCTTCCATATACCAGGAGAATAAACCATGGTAAACGACAGTAAAGCAGGGTTAAACAACAGGACAATGGAGTAAACAAGAATAAATTGAGGCAAACAAGGATAAACAGGAGTAAACCAGGGTACTCTATACTAAACCTGAGAAAAAACCATGGCAGAGAAGAAGAAACTTAAAAGTAAAAGAGAGAATCCAAATTAACCATAGGAAAAAAAGACCACGTGAAAGAAGAGTAAATCAAGGTAAATTAAAGTAAACCATAGGAAACCAGAATACACTACAGTATACCAAATTAAACCATGGGAAACACGAGTAAACCAAAGTAAACCACAGAAAACAAGAATAAACCAAATTAAACCATAAGAATCAAGAGTAAACCAAATTAAACAATAGGAAACAAGAATACAGTAGTCAAATTAAACCAAGGAAAACAGGAGTAAGCCAAAGTAAACCATAGGAAACAAGAATTAACCAAATTAAACCATGGGAAACAAAAGTAAACCAGAGTAAACCATATGAAACAATAATAAACCAAATTGAACTATGAGAAACAAGAATAAACCAAATTAAACCATGAGAAACAAGAATAAACCAAATTAAACCATGAGAAACAAGAATAAACCATAGGAAACAAGACTAAACCAAATTAAACCATGGAAAACAAAAGTAAACCAAAGTAAACAATAGGAAACAAGAATAAAGCAAATTAAACCATAGGAAACAAGAATAAACCATATTAAACCATGGGAAACAAAAGTAAACCAAATTAAACCATAGGAAACAAGAATAAACTAAATTAAACCATGGGAAACAAGAATAAACCATAGGAAACAAGCCTAACCAAATTAAACCATGGAAAACAAAAGTAAACCAAAGTAAAAAATAGGAAACAAGAATAAACCATATTAAACCATGGGAAACAAAATTAAACCAAATTAAACCATAGGAAACAAGAATAAACCAAATTAAACCATGGGAAACAGGAGTAAATCAAAGAAAATCATGAGAGACAAGATATAACAACATTAAATGAGAGGAAACCAAAGTCCTGCTGCCTCTCCACTGTTCCACAAGCCCCCTGATTCAGACTCACAAAGCCGAAGCAGTAAACACTGGTGCATTATTCTATCCATAAATGCTTCAGATTCACAAGTCTGAATCTCAAGGTTTGTGGTTCAGGAGATGCAACAGGACTTTTGTGGATGACTGTACTTTATACATATTCACAACAAGCTAAAGCATCTGGCTTCATACAGGTTGTAGTAACTTTTTTCCCCCTCTTAATAACATGGTGAATGCATTCTATCTTTTACATATTTCCCTTTGTTAATAAACTGAGTGTATGTAATATAACAGGTAATTAAAACTTCATTCTATTTTACTTGTACAGTACTGTATGGTTAATCCCATGGGGGTGCCTAAAGTTCAGTTGATCCCATGGGGTGCCTAAAGTTCAGGTTTCCCTGGGGTGCCTCAGAAACTTAATTTTGATTTAAGATTATTCAATAACACCAAATAGAACAGGATTGTATATCTTTATCATAGCACTGGGGTTAAGTGTTCTTATGTTTGGTAGGTTGGTAGGGGGTGTTGACAGTGAGGAAAACGTCATTGTATTGTACTGTACTGTATGGCTATTGACACTCTTTCCCTATATTCAAGCATTTTTAGCCAAATCTATAAAGTAATACCCAAGTACACACTCCCAGGGTCTCCTCAGTATGCGTGCAAACTTCCAGGTCTCTAGGTTTCATGGTTTTGGAGCTATGGCACCGACTGACTGAATGACACACACACACAGGTTCTATTATTATTATTATATATAAATCAATCTGTAACCTAGGATAACATCTTTCTTACAACAAAGAAATTACTTTTTAATAAATTCTTTATTAAATTTCGACTACTGTATTGTACATTCAAAAGTCTCATCATGCGCATGGAGCTCATGATACTGTAATCTTATTCACACATTTACTGTTTGTTTTAACCCCTTGAGTATGAGGACTTTCCAAGTAACTCCTGAAGTACTGCACAATATTACTGCATGTTATCTTACTCAAGGGAATAATTCATCATATTCAAAGTGTTAAGTCATCATATTCATAAGTTGCTGTACTCAAGGGGTTTGAATTCATCATACTTAAAGGGTTAAAGTCAAGATACATTGCACAGCTTTCATATTATTAAAATGTTCTTGCCTGCATGTGGCATTATATAAATGCAAATCTGTAATATTTTAAAATGTAAATTCATATAATTTTCATGCCTATCATGAAAATATACTGTACAGTATGTACTGTACTTGAGAGCTGAGAATAACAATCTTTATCTTATTGAAAGACAGATAAGTTTATTTTTTCAGAGTCCTGATCAACTTCTGTTACACTGGTAAATTTTATACAGTTGTCCATTATGAGAGGACAAATTAATTTGCAGGTATGATAACATCTGATGATAATGTCTTTGCTGGGTACTACCGTAAGTTGCATCTATCTGAGTGCAAAGGTGCTGAACATCCTTGGAAATTGAGTGACTGTAAACATACTGTAACAAAACCTACCACACCAAGGCATGTACCACTGCAGCTGTCATTCACACAATATATGGAGCTTTAATCTATTGTATTCATATCATGCAAGTCTGTTAATAATCTTAAAGCCAAATTAAAAATAGAACACACAACTGTATGTTTTACTGTTTCTCCTCCATATGGGTACCATTTAATGTGGGAAGAATATGTAGCACTTGTAAACGGGTGAAGTTGGATCTGTCTTATTACATGTATTTCAGATTTGTGGTCTATTTTGGCTTTAGAAACTGCAGGATATAATCGACTGTTTGAACCAGGGAATATTATAATACTCACTCCAGCTAGAAATCTCACCTAAAAGCACAAATACCCTCAGGTTAGCATTATAATGAACCTAGGCAGATTGGCTTGTGAGATATAAATCATACAGTATTTTAAACTCACTGAAGTATACAAGAAAATAAAGTCTGCATTTATCTCAGGTTTCAATATTACTTCAAACAATTCTACATAGTTTGCCATTGTTTTTCGATAGACCAATTTTGTTTACATGTTCTTTACATGAATGTAAGGGTATCAGACCTATCAAACACATTGAAAATTTTATTCTACACACTGAATCATTGTTAAATCAACTGCATGTTATGCTCAAGAAAATCACAACACAAAATCCAAAGTTGAAACTGAATGGTGTTCATATAAACCAAAAGGGTCAAAACTCATGCTAATAACTATAAAAAGTATGACTAATACATAAGAGGTAAAATATTTCCTTTTATTGTGATGAAGGTGGACATGATGCTGCATCCGAAAAAGTAGAGTAAGAAGGAGTACAAGATGAAGTCATATCAGAGGAAGATGTAGTGCTAGATGTTAATGAATATGAAACGGTAGGTTGAGAGGATGCTGGCATTTGGCTTGAGATATGAGGTGAAGCTGTTGACAGAGAGACAGATACTGATTGGTGGGTGGAAGATGCTCGTGGTGAGGTATTGAGGAAGGTAGAGGACGGTGGTAGCTGACGTGATGGTGTTTGAGATTGTGTGTGTTTCCTCCTGTGGTGTTCTTTGAGGTGGTTTCTTCGAGTAAACCGGCTGTTACAGCGGTGACACCTGAAGGGTTTTTCCCCAGTGTGTGAAGTGAGATGCCGCTGCAAGTAACTGGGGAAGGCGAAGGTTCGAGGACAGTATGGGCACTGACGGCCACCAGAGTCTCCAGTCAACATCCCCGCTGCCAAGGCCTGGTCTAGGGCGCCCTATGGGAGAGAGACACCATTAGCCAGGCAGAGAGGATGGCGAGTGAAGAATGAAGGCCACTCCAGTACAAACACAATCCTCAATCGTCAAGTATTTGTTTCTCTCCTCCTAATCAAGTTTGTTCATATGAATTGCTATGTCTTAGCTACAATATCTTAATTAATATGGGAGGTGGTAATATAATTCACCAATTACAACAGATTTCATGGTAGTTTTTTTGGTCACTATTAACTCATTTACATGTGTTTTCTGTCAAAGGCTCAGTAAAATGGTATACTATCTAGTCAACTGGTGATGAAAATGCTCTTTCTTTTCACTCTTCAAAATAAATTGCAATTCTGTATAACTTCTAGTAAACTAGTAGTGATACTGCAAAATTAATCCTAAGATAAATCCTTCTTTTGATGGTTCTCTCATAAGTACTGTGCTGTACTGTACTAAATACTGTATAGATTGCACAAATACCAAATGGTATCTAATCCTTATTGTTATGAAATACAGTACATGATTACATGACTTGTGTAATGTGTGAACAGTATATACAGTATTACCCCGCTTTACGCGGTTTCACTTTACGCGATTTCTCATATACGCGGTGCCTCGCCAGAACCGAACTTTCACTTTCCGCGGTTCATCTACCCATATACGCGCAGAGTGTCCGGCTCGACGCTATTTTTAGATTCGCCCCACCCGCCTGCTCCCGCCTACTCCCTCCTCCGCCTGGGCAAGCCGCGCGGTAAGGTTGCGCAGTGCATGTCTCTGTTGCGTTATCACTGAAGTCATATGACGTATAGGACTTTGATTGGCCATGCATCCCTACCTCCCTCTGCTGCTAGCTGTAATTGGTTTAAAGTAATATGACGTGTCCACCCGGGGAGGGAGGGAGGGAGGGAGGAAAGACGACGCTTGACCTAGCAGCGGCAGTTTCATCCCTCCAGGCCACACCGTGTATACGTGCATCCATTGTTCTGTGATAGTGATAGTGACAGTGAAGGTGACTTTGAGGGATTTGTCAGGGAAGCCCTGACAACTGTAACTGATAGTGATGGTGATGCACCTAGTAATGGTGATTCAGCTGAGGGCCAGTAATCTGCCCTCTGCCTCGGAACCAGCCTCCATCCCCATATGCCGACCCATCTCTTCTACTAACGTAAGTGTTACACCTAACTTTAGTTTTCCTAACCCAACCTTTATTTTTCCTAACTTAACCTTTATTTTTCCTAACCTAACCTCTTCTATATTACTTGTTTGTGCATACCATCATAAAGTTAAGATAAAATTTTTACTACAACATAGTTGTGTGTCGTCAAAAAGTGGAGTTTGGGGGTCGGGCCAGTCTCTATTGGAATTAATCCCATATGTTCTGTTGTTCCATTTACGAGGATTTCACTTTCCGCAGTACCCTGTGGGTTCAATTGACCGCGTAAATCGGGGTACTACTGTATAATGATACTTGAATGTAAAGTCAATTCTGTACAGTATCTGCTATTTTCAAACATTGTGCCTACAATATATATATATATAAATATATATATATATATATATATATATATATATATATATATATATATATATATATATATATATATATATATATATATATATATATATATATATATATATATATATATATATATACATACTAAACCCCGACTTACGACTATACGGACTTACGTCCAATGGTACTTACGACCTGCTTTGACCGTACGTCCATACGGGACATACGACTGCGACCGCCGTGACCAAAAATTTTTTCAAATGACGCGCGCATTTTCTATACCGAAACGTTTCCGTCCCGGGCGAGAGGGAGGGGTGTCTTGGGTCGCCTCGTGGCTGCACTCACTCAGTGGAGCGCTTTGTTTGTGTTTGGCTATCGTATCCTATACTGATCGCGCTGTGAACTTTCGTTATTATTGTATTTAATTGACTTTATAATGACTGGAAAGCGTAAAAGTGAGAGTGCTGGTGGTACTCCAAGGAAAAGGAGACAGGCAATTACTTTTGAGATGAAACTGAAGATAATAACACAGTATGAGAATGGAAAAACAGTAGCAACAATCTCACGCGACCTAGGTTTCTCACACTCGACTATATCCACTATTCTGAAGGACAAGGAACGTATTCGTGAAGTAGTGAAAGGAACAACACCTATAAAGGGAACTATAATAACAAAGAAAAGACAAGGTCCTATCCACGATATGGAAAAATTATTGGTGATATGGATAGAAGACCAGATACAGAAGCGTGTACCCTTAAGTGTTCTAACCATACAGGCTAAAGCAAGAAGCCTGTTCCAAAGCCTGAAGGAGCAGGCAGGAGATGAATGTGATCAAACCACAGGAAGTCAAGGGTGGTTTGATAGATTTAAAAAACGCTACAGTCTACACAGTGTTAAGGTGAGTGGAGAGGCAGCTAGTGCCGATGTTGGTGCTGCCGAAGCTTTTAAGGAGGAGTTAGATGATGTGATTGTGGAAGGGAATTATTTGCCAGAGCAAATATTCAATGTGGATGAGACTGGATTATTGTGGAAACGCATGCCTGACCGGACATACATCCACAAAGAGGCAAAAAAAATGCCCGGATTCAAGGCATTCAAGGACAGAATTACACTTCTGTTGGGGGGGAATGTTGCTGGTTTCAAGCTAAAGCCCTTCATGATCTATCATTCAGAGAACCCCAGGGCTTTTAAACATGTCAGCAAGCACACACTGCCAGTGTTTTATCGCAGTAACAAGAAAGCCTGGATGACCCTAGTACTATTTGAGGATTGGTTCATGACTTGTTTCATTCCACGAGCCAAGGAGTATTGTCTGCAACAAAGGATTCCATTCAAGATTTTGCTGATTTTGGATAATGCTCCGGGACACCCACCACACCTGGACGACATGCACCCTGATGTTAAGGTAGTGTACATGCCACCTAACACTACCTCTATCATCCAACCCATGGATCAAGGTGCTATTTCTGCCTTTAAAGCATATTATTTACGCACGACCTTCGCTCAGGCTGTTGCTGCTACTGAAGGTGAGAAAACGCTCAGACAGTTTTGGAAGGAGTACAACATTTTGTCATGTATAAAGAACATTAGTGCAGCATGGGATCAGGTTACAAAACATTGCATGAATGGAATATGGAAGAAAATCCTGAAAAGATATGTGAACAGTTTCAAAGGATTTAATGAAAGTGAAGTTATTTTGGATATTAGTAACAAGATAGTGGACTTAGGTAAACAGCTGGAGTTAGAAATTGATACTGAAGATGTTGGACAGTTGGTTGAAAGTGTAGCAGAAGAGCTCAGTAACGAGGATCTTATTGAACTAGATGCACAGAAAGTTGCAGAGGAAGAAGAGAGACAAAATGTAGAAGAAGAGCCTGCACCCCCCAAAAAGTTTTCAGTGAAACATATGGCAGAGGCATTTGCTACAGTTAATAAAGCAATGCAAATGTTTGATGACATGGATCAAAATTATGAGCGTTATGCCAAAGTTGACAGAATGATCCAAGATTCACTTGCTTGCTACAGAGAAATTTATAATGAAAAGAAAAAGAAAACTGTGCAGTCTAAATTGCATGTCGTTGCAGTACATCTTTGTATGAGGCTAATATCTCTCCAACACAACTTTAAAGAGGACTGATTTTACCTTTAGAAACAACACAGACAATATGAGTATACAGTACAGTCAACCCTCACTTTACGCGGTCCCACATTCCGCGTTTCCACGTTTACGCGGTACCCTGCCGGAACCCAGGATGCTCACATTCCGCGGTGCATGTACCCCTTTACGCGGAGAGTGTCCGGCTCGACGCTATTCTTAGATTCGCCCCACCCGCCTGCTCCCGCCTCCTCCTGGCCAAGCCGCGCGGTAAGGTTGTGCAGTGCATGTCTCTGTTGCGTTATCACTGACGTCATATGACGTATCGGACTGTGATTGGCCATGCATCCCTACCTCCCTCCGCTGCTAGCTGTAATTGGTTTAAAGTAATATGACGTGTCCACCCGGGGGAGGGAGGGAGGGAGGAAAGACGTCGCTTGACCTAGCCGTGGCAGTTTCATCCCTCCGGGCCACACCGTGTAATCGTGCATCCATTGTTCTGTAAAATGGCTTCCGCCGGACCACCGCCCCCAGAGAGAAACCTTTCCTTGCCTGGACCCAACCGCCCTAAGCCCAAGAAGACACGACGTTCCTTAAGCTAAGAGGTGAAGTACAAGATCATCTAAGAGTTAGAGAAAGGAACAAGGCAGGTTGATTTGGCGCGCCAGCATGGTGTGAACGAATTTACGATCCGGACGATAAAGAAGGATGCAGCCAAGATAAAGGAGCACATGAAGATCACAAAGTCTACAGGTGCTTCTATGATCAAGTATTTTCACAACCAGGTGCTTCTCAAGATGGAAAAATTACTTGTGAGCTACTTGGTGCGTCAGGCGCGACGGAACATGGCGGTCGACACGCGCTCTGTTAAGGAGTACGCACGTGAACTGTATGCTGCAGTGTCACGAAAGATGGGAATTACAGAGCCCAAACCCTTTAATGCTTCCTCTGGGTGGTTACAGAGGTTTAAGATGCGGAACAAGATCACCAATATAAACATTGGTGGTCAAGAAGCTAGTGCTGACCGTGCTGCGGCTAGGGAATTTCCTCCATTTTTACGTGAGATAATGGAGGAAGGACAGTACACTGACGATCAGGTGTTTAACATGGACGAATCTGGTCTTTTTTGGAAAAAGATACCTTCCAAGACCTTCGTTGTGAAGAATGCCAGCAAGTGTCGGGGCCGGAAGTTGCAGAAGGAGCACATCACCGTCCTGTTTACCACCAATACCTCCGGTACCAGTAAGCTCAAGTTATCGGTGATCCACACAGTCCGCAAGCCGCACACCTACAAGAGCACGGACATGACCAAGCTAAATGTCCACTGGCTGACCGCACGTAAGGCGTGGATGTTCTCTACACTGTCCCTCTTCTGGTTTGATGACTATTTCGTTCCCGATGTAAAGAAATTCTGTGAGCAACAGAATGTGCCATTCAAGATTTTGTTGCTGCTGGACAACGCACCAGGACACTCGCCCCTACTGTTAGATCGTCACCCCAACGTAAAAGTGGTCTTCCTTCCTCCCAACACTACGTCTATATTACAGCCCATGGACCAAGAGTTAATCTGTAATGTAAAAGCTGCATTCTCAACAAAAAAATTCAAGCTCCTGAACGACTACACCAACACCAGGGAAGAGTTGCGTAACCTGAGTGACACCACCACCAATAGCAAGAGCGAAGAAGACGAGGATCAACAGTTGGCGGAGCAAAAAATACTTTTCAAACAATTCTGGAGAAAATTTAACATCAAGAAAGCTGTGGACTTCTTGGTGGAGGCATGGGATCAGCTGTCTGTAGCAACTGTTCGTCACGCATGGAGACATGTGTTGCAAGGCATTCCGGGCGTAAGGCAGAGTCAATCTGTGACTGGTGAGGTTCAGACTGTTGCAGTAGCAGTGGACCTTGCCAGAGAAGCTGCACAGTGTTACAGCTGCAGGCTTCTCCGAGACCACCAACGACGACATCCTGGAGGTGATAAGGGATCCTGATGTGACTACCGACGAGATGGTAGATGATGATGACGTCAGTGAAGAGGCAGGTGGTGGGTCATCCCAAGAAGAACACCGCTTATCCCATAGTAATGTTAGGGGTGCCATCGAGTGTGTTGAGAAAATCAAGCTCCTCCTTTCCGACGACCATGACGCAAACAGGTATGAAATCTTCACTACCCAGCTGTTGCAGACTATGGAGCCCTACTTCAAGGTTTATCACGACAACATAAACACCAGCCGTCAGCAAAGCATAACAGAGTTCTTCGCCCGCAACCCACCACAGCCAGCCCAAGCCAGTGATAGTGATAGAGGTAGAGACAGTGAAGATGACTTTGAGGGATTTGTCAGGGAAGCCCTGACAAATGTGGATGACAGTGATGGTGACTCACTTGAGGGCCAGTAGCCTACCCTCTGCCTCGGAACCAGCCTCCATCCCCGTATGCCGACCCATCTCTTCTACTAACGTAAGTGTTCAACCTAACTTTTAGTTTTCCTAACCTAACCTTTATTTTTCCTAACTTAACCTTTATTTTTCCTAACCTAACCTCTTCTATATTAATTGTTTGTGCATACTATCATAAAGTTAAGATAAAATTTTTACTACAACATAGTTGTGTGTCGTCAAAAAGTGGAGTTTGGGGGTCGGCCCGGTCTCTATTTCAATTAATCCCATATGTTATGTTGTTCACTTTACGCGTTTCTCACTTTCCGCGGTACCCTGTGGGTTATATTAACTGCGTAAAGTGAGGGTTGACTGTACTGTGTCTCACAGAGTCCAAACATATTGACCAAAGGATCACAGGGTCCCCCAGAGCCAAAGGAAAGAAAATAGTAATGCGCATACCTCTCACAACTGTGTCCTATGTTTGACCCCTGCACAGGTCAGAGGTGAGAATGATCCCACCAAACATCACAGGTTTTCTCCGGGTGCTTTGGTTTGTTCCTGTGCTTACACAGGATAAAGTAGCGAAGAACAGACAAACTGCCCAAATGGCTAGTAAGCTGATAATTGAATGAAATAACAAAAAAAAATCAAATCCTTCCTTGATCTGATTGGGGTAACATCCATATACTGTACAGCACTGTACAAAATCTCATGAAAACCATTTTTATTTGTTCAAGTTATGTTTATGAGATGGACATATGGACAAATGTAGTTAACATGTTCCATATCACTCACCTATGGTGTTAGGAGACAAAATCCATATCACATTATTTCACAAAGAACTTCATCTTAGTTGTAAGATATGTACAGTCGACCCTCTTTAAAACGGACTAATAGGGGGGGAGGGTGTCCGTTTTAGCCGATTGTCCGAATTAACCGATTTAGGGGTTAATATTGCATAATATTGCATTATACAGTCATGCGCCGGTTAATGTCCTAGATACGCGCTTGTGTTTGTACAACCGCTTTCATTCAGAACCACTAAAGATATAATGTTATGGTAATTATCAGAAACACACATAGGCATGACTAGGTTTATTACAAAGTGATGAAAAGATACTATACAGTGGGTAGTCCACAAAACATGCAGCTATGTGTATGTTTATTTGAGTGCCCCGTCATAGGAGTCCGTCTTCTCTCGCTTCAGGACGCCTGAGTCCTCTGTTTTCTCTTAATCTTAGAGTGCAGTGCACCAGAGACTTCAATATTCCTTAGTAATGACACAGAATTTGAAATTGCAACCCCAATTGCAACTGGGAAAATCCCAGAACCAGAAATTTGATACGGACAGTCCCTCGCTTAGTTCAGATTACGTCCGATTTATCCGAAATCCGGATTAAAGGGGTCCGAATTAATGAGGGTCGACTGTACTGTACTGTACTGTACTGCACTGCACTATACTGTATTGTACTGAACTGTACTGTACTGTATCGATAAAAGAAAATGAAATAAATGGTATCTTAAGATTGTTTATTTTAATTTACTATTGTATCAATACAATAAAGCAAGTCATAAAGAGTAATAAACCAGTGTTACACATATTACAGTACAGTACTGCTATTACAACTGTCATTTCTAAATACTGTATTGTATCACTTTACAAAAACTATTAATAACAGCCAGGTACTGAATTGGTGGCTATCATAATTGATCTTTTGAATTACCATAAAGTTGGAAAAAAGTAAACAAGCTTGAATTTGGATGTGAGTAAAAAATTAATAACAATACCCAGTGTTATATACCAATGATCAAGTCATGACCACCTAGGAACCCCCAAAATTCCCATAAAAATAAAGACAGTACGTAAAGAGAAAAAATTAGAAAGAAAAGAAAAATGAATTATAAAATTATAATTACTTGTACACAACTAAAAGATCTATAATGGTGAACACATTAGTAAGAAAAAATATCTGTATACAGTATTACCTTTTGTAATATGTTTACTTCAAAATCAACTCATCCATATCTATTAAGGGACTGATGTAAGACAAACAGATGTTTCATGAATATGTGAAGTGACGTCTGTATTTTGCAAGATCTGGCTGAAGATAACACGAAACATTATTTACAGCCACTTCAAAGTATGTATTAATTACAGTATTCTGTCAATACCATTACTGTTGATGAAAAAAATCAACTTTGAAAGATGTTTCCTTTGTAACAAATAGAATCATGTTTACAGGGTATAGCACCGAATAGGTGATTAATCTTCACAGGGGAAACACATACACGTAAGGCACACTTCTCTCCTTCCCGGATCCACCACTACCTCGTGCTCAAATTAAAGTTCATGAGAATATTTCAACTACAGTACTCACATTTATATTACATACATTCAACCTTATTTTACACACTGTACTGGAAGTCTGCCTTTTACATTGCTGAATATATGATTATGTACCATACATAATTCAACAGGATATATCTATAAAATAAAAATCAATGTTAAGATATTACTAGTAGACCATAACATTGGCCATTTCTGAAATATCTTTATTTTCCTGTTGAATAAGTAAAAAACAAAAGCAATACAGGAATGAATATGGCTATAAGTTTTTTGGCTGCTGTACTTAGATACTGTGCTGTATCTGTATCTGTGTACACTTCTACATTTATCATAACTCAGTTCATCATCTCAATCAAATGTACCGTACATCTCAAGTTAATAATCCTGGATGCCATGGATATAAAAATGTATCACTTATAGACAATATAATTTTCTCTTCCATATATCTACTGTACATTACTTCAAGCGACTGGTGAAACAAAAAGTCCTAGTACAGTTCAATACTGTACTGTATAACGATTTCAGCAAGGAACTAATAGGTTGATTTTGTGTTGATTATGATGCCTAGAAACCCTTCTGAACATAAATTAAATTCAGAAAATTCCCCTTGTACTTTTTCTATTTAAGCCATCACTATGAGCAACAGACCTACCTTTTTATTTTGAGACATTCAACAACTTACATTCAGTACACTTCTCTATTCTAACACACTATCCACAATTTACAATCGATACACTTCTATATTCCGAGACATAATTGACAGTGAAATAAAAACTAAACTTAACGTTTCATCTGAATTTTGTCACAGGAAAACAGTCTTCAAAGTTTCAGTCACACAACATCTACTCTTATCCATTCCACAAACTTGCATTTTTTAAATGTACAGGACACCCAAGGCCTGAGGTGTGAGATTATACTGTGCTCCTCACTAGTATGAATGTGTACCCATATTGCAAATGAAATGCAGAACGTGTGTTGTATAGTATTCAGTACACATAAACAACTTTGCAATAACCTAGTTTACTACCAGGGGTTTTACACTTTCATATAAATATCATATATTAGATGTGTTCATTCACTGGGAAGATGAGAGAGGTATGAAGACTGAAGTAGAGCAACTAAGAGTCTGCTCTATGGATTAATGAAAAATAGTAAATAATCACTCCAAGAAAAATCAAAATATTTCAGATATTATTCCCACAATTCTCAACTCCTACTTCAATCCCATGGAAGCGAATCAAGTGCCGTTTGAGGTTGCCTTTCAGGGCTGTGCGGAAATTGCATATATTACAGGCAAACGGCTTCTCCCCAGTGTGTGTACGGAGGTGACGTCTTAAGTCTGATTTCAAGCCAAACCTCTTGAAGCAAAATGGACACTGATGAACAATCCCTCCCCTACTAAAGTCTGTAGAGGCCACACCAGCGGGTACATCCGACGCTGAAGATACTCCAGGAGGAACACCCAACACGGACATCAGCGCGACATCGCCAAAACGTCCGCCATCGCCATCTCTTCCCTAAAACAGGGAAATCATCTCATTCATTCATACTAGACTAAAACCCCATCTTCAGTTCAACTTTATTCATATACGTACTATAATGCATATGGGAAATCATACATACAAGATGCACATCACAGCATGATTATAATACAGTACAGTAATAAGAAATCTTTGAATTGCACTGTCACTACTCAACAGTACTTGTAATTAATTTTACATGAAATTGCACTGCTCATTCACTACAAAGTAACTTTAAGAGTATATCATACCACTGGAGTGTTTCAACACTTTGTAGAGAAACTGAAATATTAGGAAGGCAAAAGAGAATCTGTCCAGAATCATGTAATCATTAAGGACCAAAATTCCTTGCAGAATAAAAATTATTTTTATTTGTATTTTTTTATCGGTGGTAACTAGCCTCTAAATTCTGCAAACGATATTGACTAGTAAAAAGAGTTCCTAGCATAGCATCTTAGTCCTTTGAACACAAATCCCTAAAGCCTGCTACACACGCTCTTATTTATCTCAGAGTTGTTTGTGAAGACAATTCTGAAAATGAGGATGTGTGTGTATATGTGTAGCAGGCTTATGGGATGCTATAGCCCTAAACCATTAATAAACCCAATGAAAACCAACCAACCCAAACCTAACAATTTTAAAATATATTAGGTTATTTTGATTTGTTCAAGTTGCATCCCACCATAAATAGTTTAGTTGATATTTAATTTGTATTTAGACACCAGAGTAAAAACAAATGCCAGTTTTTTAACTACAGTAGGCTCTCATATTTGGACACCTATTTAGACTAAAAGCCTCCCGAAATTCAAATCGTCCAAATTTAAATATAACTTCCTATGGAGTTAATTTGAGCCTGGTACTTTCGATGTTTGGCTAAATTTTGCCTTATTTACCCTACTTTTTTGGCAAATTATTACCTGTAATAAAGCAACATCCTAATAAACCATCGAAAATAAC
This sequence comes from Homarus americanus, assembly GCF_018991925.1. Taxonomy (NCBI): domain Eukaryota; kingdom Metazoa; phylum Arthropoda; class Malacostraca; order Decapoda; family Nephropidae; genus Homarus; species Homarus americanus. Next base: position 4,908,344 of record NW_024713129.1, read on the forward strand.
ACAGATAAAGTTCAATAAAAACTAAAAACAACACAGAAAAAGTTCTTATGTTCTACAGCTTCAGCTAGAGTTGAACCTGATGACTTGGCAACTTCGTCATCCGAGTAAAAACTCAGACAACAACAATGGCAGTCCTTATGTTTTCAACTTTACCACCACCGGTGAGAAGAATTTTTGTTTTAAATTCAGAAACATTAATTAAAACATATATGAACAGTATTAAGTGTTGCTTTCATATTCTTATGTAGAGTAATGACGATACGTTTTCACATGTGCGCACTTACATACTCGCAGTCTCACTTTTTTCTTTACCATTAATGGTTAGCTACTTCTATTGTTCCATTTATTAACATTACTTAAAACAACCATATTATTTTTTTTTACATTAATTTTACTACAGCTACAACCAGGGTCTTACTTTCTTCAGTTTTATATGTAGAACCAGTCAGTCACTGGTTTTGTAATCATTAACGAAAACAATGCTGTCTCGTCTTCTCGTGTGTTTTAATATTCTACATATTATTAATGAATTGTATTGTTCATTTTGCACACTCAAACCCGTTGAGATTCGAGTTTCCGCCGTAAAAATTTTAAATTGTGTAGTGTTTTTTTTGTGTACAATAAAAAACATTGAATTAAAAACTTGCAAAATTTGAGAACCTACTGTACATAAAATATACTTAATGTCCCCTTATGTTGTGCTAAGTGGCATGTCTTCTCATGAATCTTCTGCCCTTTGGGCATAGTTACCAGTAATTCTAGTCACCAGAGGTGGCAAAACTAGGAATACAGTAGAACGTCAATATAACACGAGATATATTCCAAGAGAGGTCGCTTTAAATCGAAGTGTTGTTTCAATGGAATAATTTAGTTTGGTACTTGAGAGAAACAAAATACTAAAAAGACTGAGAGTCTGCCCAGATGCACCTCAGCCCATCTCCTAGAATAAACAAAACATTGTTTTTTGTAGTATTATGTTAAAACAAACACTCATTAATCAACACAGCTAAAATTATGGGACGTGAAATGGTCTGTTTACTAGCGATCAGCTGATGGGAAGAGGAAGGGGGAGGGAGGTGAGGTGATATGTTTGACAGTTGATGCCAAGGTCTGGTGCTTATTTATTTATCTGTCCTTAAGAGCAACTTTAAGTTTTTCTTTTATAAAATGTCACTGAACTGACATGTTCTAATTACAGTAATTTTATTACAAAGGGCTAAAATTTTTATCGCTTGTGCAAAATATATGACGTTTATATTCAAATTATTTGCTGTCTTGCAAGGATTCTAGCAAGCAAATTGTATTCTCCTAAAATGGGGGGGCAGGGGGGAGGTGACAGTGACACCTTTGACAGTTGGCGCCAAAGGTCTAGTGAAGTATTTATTTGTTTATTTTTGTCCATTAGATTGAGTTTTGTTTTCTGCTTATAAAATGTCATAGAAGTGACCGGGGAGAATATAATTTACATTGCTGGAATTCTTATAAGAGAATGATTTTTGAGTACATGTACAGTACAGCTTTGCCCTTAGGACAGTGTAGCGTGCCCAGAGAAACATTAGGCACAAATTTTAAAATATGATGCTCGCGCAAAATAGGAAAGATTTGATTTAAATTAAAACATTGTCCTTAATTGTGGGAGTCGCTTTGAATCAATAATCGTAAATTGAATCGCTTTAAATCAACGTTCTCCTGTACTATAACAACTCTTCTTCTCTGCATATACAGTAAAACACTTTCGAGCACAATTTAACTGTGAATGTAGTACCGTATATCCTTTAGTTTTACTCCCCTTCAGTTAATGGACATAAATATTTATTTTTCCAGGTAACAAATTTCCTTAGATTGTTTAATAACACTAATTGTAAGTTTGAATACTGCATGCAATGTGGATGAGCTGCCATATTTACTGCTATAATAAACAATAAAATCAATACATAGCATATCATAAAATCATTCAGCACATATTTGATGGAAGAAAAAAAAACACCTCTTCCCATACTCAAACCATCCTCTGGGCAACATGACAGTTCAGACAGTCACTCAGCTGTCTCAAAGACATGTGGCTGATGCGCTGGCTGTGTGTATGCTGTGACGTCACATCTGTAGGGAGCGAGGCCATGCAATTATGGCCCAGTAACCCACCACCTCAACACACATTCACTTCCCACGTACAGGTATACACACCCATGCTCTTCATTTTTCTTATTTTATAGTTTTATATTATATTTTCTTTATTTCTAAGCCACATAAGAGTACTGTATTGCAATGATTTTTCAACAACTTTTATAGTTTCATTACATGTAACAATGAACGCAGTGAACGCGGCGGGTGGGCTGGCGAGTCGGCGATATAGTTATAGCCCATGGCCTCCACACACATTCCCTTCTCACAAGTACACACCCATGCTCCTCATTTTGCTTATTTTATAGTTTTATACTGTACTTTATTTTCTTTATTTCTAAGCCACTCGTTTATAAAGAGTGGAATATGTGTTAAAGAAGTCCACCTTTCTGAGACACAAATGTGTGAGGTCAAGCTGTAGCAGTGTTCACTGTAGAATTTATTGGGGGATCCGAAGAGTAGGTTTCAGCTAATCGAAAAAAACGTCGTTACCCTGCACCTCTCATTCCCCACAGGTGCCGGATAACCTGGATTCTACTGTACAGTATACAGGTCAGTAGGTTTGCAATTTATTCTAATGATTTGACCTCTGGCTGTCTTCGATGTTACCTGTCCTGATACAGTACTCATTTCAGTTTACACCATTAATTTAATGTACTGTACACCTTTTCATTTGACGTCAGATTCTAACTTAACAAATTATTTGGATGTCCCTGAGTGATAATCTTGTACAGTACAGTATTATATCATATTATTTCCTTTGAAAATATACTAAAATTTTAACTACAGTACATGATTTTTTCTTACAATATTCTTATGAAAAACTGTTTATGCATTTATTAATTAATTTCTGTTATAATTTCACAAAATTAGGTTACAGTACCGCTGTAGTGGATTCCTCCCCTACAAACGCCGTTTGTCGCTGACGAGCCGACCCACGAATTCAGCCGGCGCTGCCTCATGTCCAAGGTCAGCAACCAGCACCGCCATACACCACGGAGGTCAACTATTAAGCCACGCCTACCTCCGCTATATAAGACCTGACCTCATGGTGACCTGTCCCTTTCTACTCACAGACACCAGCAAGCAACACCTCCTCCTCCACTCCTGCCTGGTGGCCCTCGCTCCAGCCGGCGACCATGGCGTCCCACACCTCGTGGTGACCACTCTTACTACCCACAGCCACTGGCAAGCAACATCTCCCCCTCCTCCTGCCTGGCGGCCCTCGCTCCCGCCGGCGACCCACAAGCTGGTCCTCCTCTGAGCACCCTCACCAACCAGCTCTCTCTACATCACGCTTGTAACCACGCTGCCACTTCCCAGCACCAAGCTGCACTGTACATCCAATACAACATATATACAGAGAGCACATTGTGAGTTTCCTTTCTACATCCCATCCTGAGTGTGAACCAAATAACCCGTACCCCACAAATGGTGACCCCCGGAGATTCGCACTCACACAGGATGGAGGAGAAACCGATCACTCTCCCAGTCTTCAAGCAACATGGAAGACTGGCTTATCCACACAGAGGCAGTTCTCATCGGCTCTACAGCTACTGTCTCTACACCGCAGGTTAGATACCCTAGAGCAGCAATGCTTCTCTAAGCAGACACCAGCTCCTCTTCCTGCCCCAAGCACCACGCCCTACTGATCCCAGCAGGCGCATCTGAAGACTCTGTACCTGCCGCGACGGAAGCACAGCATTCATCGCCCCCACACACAGTTTTTTTTTCCCTCAGGTATTCCCTGCTACTGTCATGCACCCTGCTGCTGTCGTGGACCCTGATGCTGTCATGCACCCTGCTGCTGTCATGGACCTTCTGACCCAGACCCACACACCCTTTTTCTCCCTCTCTTCTCCCACAGATCTCGTGTGTCTAGACAGTTGTCTCCCCTAGCGGCCGGCTCATCCACGCCCTCGCCCTTATGTCTCACATGTGGGATGCAACCCTGCAGACAACAAGTCTCCTACACCGCCTGGAGGGAAGGGGGGAGTATTGTAGTGGATTCCTCCCCTATACACGCTTTTGTCGCTGAGTAGCCGACCCTGCGAATTCCCCAGTGTATGCCTCGTGGTATAGGTCAACCAGCGCCGCCTTACATGACGGAGGTCAAATATTAAGCCACGCCTATCTCCGCTATATAAGATCTCACCTCGTGGTGACCTACCTCTTTCTACCTACAGCCAGTCATCAAGCAACACCTCCTCCTCCACTCCTGCCTGGCGGTCCTCACTCCAGCCAGTGACCATGGCGACCCACACCTCGTGGTGACCACTCTTTCTACTCATTGCCACCGGCAAGCAACACCTCCTCCTCCGCACCAGCCTGGCGGCTCCCGCCGGTGACCTTGGCGTCCCCTAAGCTGCGTGTCCTCCTCTGGGCACCCTCACCAACCAGCTCTCTCTACATCACGCTTGTAACCACGCTGCCTTCCCAGCACCAAGCTGCATTGTACATCCAATACAACATGTATACAGAGAGCACATTGTAAGTTTCCTTTCTCCATCCCATCCTGAGTGTGAACCAAATATTTCGTACCCCACACCGCCACCACAAAAAAAAAAAAAAAAAAAATTCAGTCTACCAGAAGCCAAGGTAACAGATGTGATAAACCAAGTACCCTGTAGAAGTCTTTTGTGTAAGGCAAGAGGTTTCTTGGCACGATTGGGAAAAACTACTGGGTCTGTTGAATTTTGCCACCATAGTACAGTACAGTTGTACCCCACTTAACGCGGTCAATTGAACCCAGAGGGTCCCGTGTTAAGTGAAATCCGCGTTAAGTGAACAACAGAACATATGGGATTAATTCCAATAGAAACCGGCCCGACCCCCAAACTCCACTTTTTGAAGGCACATACCTATGTTGTAGTAAAAATAACATCTTAATTTTATGATGGTACATGCACACAATTAATACTTAAGAGAAATAGAGAAATACAGTCGCCAAGTTAATGTCCATTCAAATAATGGACTCAACTCCCTCCCTCTCTCACACTACACTGCTTGGGGGAAAACCACTAAATTTTAATAAATAATACCTCAAACTAAAGTTAGGATAATACAATTAACATTGCTGGATTCCTTGTAAGACCAGGAATATTTTGAATATAAATGTCATATATTTTGCACAAAAGATAACATAGTTACCTAGAGAACAATTTTTATCTAAAAATTTTATGTTTAATGCAAAATATATGTTGTTTATATTCAAAATGATCACCAAATTATAAGAATTCCAGCAATGTAAATTATATTCTGACCGGGTAAATTGTATGAATTTTATGAGCTAAAACAAATATCTTCAGTTAATAAAAAAAAAAAATCTTCACAACACTATCTGTCAATCAAAGTACCCCACCTTGCCTCCCCCCCTCTTCCAACCGCGCGGTCAGTCCCAACCCTCCCCCCCACCCCCCACCAATCCTCCCTTCCAGAGTTTATAACATTTAGTATTAAATAATACCTCAGATTAAAGTTAGGATAATATAATTGACATTGCTGGATTCCTTGTAAGACCAGGAATATTTTGAATATAAATGTCATATATTTTGCACAAAAGATAACATAGTTACCTAGAGAACAATTTTTATCTAAAAATTGTATGTTTAATGCAAAATATATGTTGTTTATATTCAAAATGATCACCAAATTATAAGAATTCCAGCAATGTAAATTATATTCTGACCGGGTAATTTGTATGAATTTTATGAGCTAAAACAAATATCTTCAGTTAATAAAAAAAAAAAATAATTCTTCACGGGGTAACAGATGGTCGGTCGGTCGGTCCCTCCCTCCCCCCCACCCCCCACCCCCCACCAACCGTCCCAAGGAGATGTGTGGGATAACCACTAAATTTTAATAAATAATACCTCAAACTAAAGTTAGGATAATATAATTGACATTGCTGGATTCCTTGTAAGACCAGGAATATTTTGAATATAAATGTCATATATTTTGGACAAAAGATAACATAGTTACCTAGAGAAATATTTTTATCTAAAAATTGTATGTTTAATGCAAAATATATGTTGTTTATATTCAAAATGATCACCAAATTATAAGAATTCCAGCAATGTAAATTATATTCTGGCCGGGTAATTTGTATGAATTTTATGAGCTAAAACAGGCAGTCAGGCAGGGTGGCGGGTGGGGCAAATCTAAAAATAGCGTCTCGAGCTGGACACTCACCGCGTATATGTGGAAAAAATCCGTGTTAAGTGAAAGTTCAGCTCTGGCGAGGCACCGCGTATATGATAAAACGCGTTAAGTGAAACCGCGCTAGGCGGGGTAATACTGTAGTTCCTTTGGGCACGTCAAGGAAGAAGCAACTAATTCATCTGGGGTCGAAGTTGCTTCACAGAAACAAAAATATTGCTTCTTCTCTCCCTATTCAGATAAGAATCATCTGTCATGGTGGACAAATTTGGACAATCTAATCGGTTCATCTCCCTGGGTTTCAATTAAATGCCAGGTAGCGACGTGTCCTCCTAATGTTACGTATTTAAGCAATTATTAGATGTTTTAATTGCCTGTATGTTGGCCTGGCGAGTTAATGCTAGGCATTTACATACATATGTATAAAGCTAGATGTCGCATTCTGGACTACTGTGTACATCACAAAAACTGATTTTTAGAAAAACAAAACAAAAAACAAACGGCTTTTTCTAAAAGCCCTGTCTTTGTAATAAAGTCCAGAATGCGACGTCTAGCTTTATAAAAAGTCTGGTAGTTGCCAGATACTGCTTACTGATCGAAAACTTCTGAACATCATGACAAATCATGACATGACATGATTTGGGTGATTGTGCACCTATTTTTTTCCCATAACAAACAAGCTTTGAATTGTTATTATAGTTAAATCCTGCAGTCTCGTTACATGTACAAATAGTACTGTACTGTACATTGTTTTTTAAGGGAACTCATAAGAGTAATATTGTATGGTAATTTGATGTGTAATGGGCATCAATCATGCATAATAAACAAAAGGATCATGGATAAAATATCCGTGATGAAATGTTACCAGTACCTTCTGGCCTTACATGCATTACATGTAGCTTGATTTTATGCAGTATTTCAAAGCATCTCTAGGCCTATGATTTGGCAAAATGGTCAGCCCGGCCATGCTGCCACACATTACAATAAAATGAAAACAGACACCATTAATGCATTACTTCACATTCACTATGGCCTTAAAAGGATGTCAGAAACTTGCGTAACATATAACTTTTCAAACGATGTTCTCGACCTTGTAACCTCAAGTCATAAGTATAAGCAGTCAATTAAAAATGCATCAGACAAACCTTCAACATCATCCACTGATGAAAATGAAGATGGTGATGACGTGCTAAACATTATATTACAACATGTGACTAACTGAAAGGTAAGAAAAGAGCTAGTATGGAAAACAGTCGTTAAAATACGTAGTTTCCTTCAATTTATATTAAAATATGTATGCACTGAAGAGTTAGCCATATTGTTTTCAGTTTAGCCAGTTTATAGCCATTTTTTATGCTTGGTATAGTGTAGCCGATTTTGCTGGGAGCCATCTGGCAACACTGCTCATTACTGCATACATTGACTAGTATGAAGTTTCACTTGAAAGAGTAGAAAAGTAGAATAAAATGATGAATAAAATACAGATAATATAATTGATAAATGTAGTAAGTGTTTTAAGTGTAATAAGTGTCATACAAACGCCCACATACACCTACAAAATATTGAGTTTGATATGTGTTTCCACGACATATTGAAAATATTACGTGTTATTAATTGAGAAATGTGATGAATTACAATAATATTAAATCATTAATAACAGCAATATGTGGAAAATCAATATACACATCATTTTACACACTTGTATGTACTGAAGCTAGCCCCATTACTTGTAAATTTTACATCACTGACCAGCTGACCAATGTGTGTATGTTGCTTGCCAAATCTTAACAATAACAATTACTTAGACTTTGTGATACAGTATATAATATGTACAGTACTGTACTAGGGAGTGACTGTCAATGCGAGACATTTCCATGGTGATGGATGAAGGTCACGCCCAAGAGGCTCCATTATTTGGATTGCCAGAGACCAAATAGAATTTTTATGTTTTTGACCATTCTGAGTTGATTTCTGCATTACAGTGAACCCTCACTTTACGCGGTCAATTGAACCCACGGCGGCCCGCGTAAAGTGAGAAACGCGCAAAGTGAACAACAGAACATATGGGATTAATTGAAACAGAGACCGGGCCGACCCCCAAACTCCACTTTTTCAGACACAATACCTACGTTGTAGTAAAAATAACTTCTTAATTTTATGATGGTATGCACACACAATTAATAATTAAGAGAACTATCAATAATATTAGGTTTTTTAACACTTATATTAGTAGAAAAGATGGCTGGGCACACGGGGATGGGGGGTTGGTTCCGAGGCAGAGGGCAGATTATTGGCCCTCACCTGTATCACTTGTAGCAATTGTATCACTATCCACCACAGAGGCTTGCAGGGCCTCTTTGTCAAACCCCCCAAAGTCCATATCCTCACTATCATTATCACTATCACTGACTTGGGCCGGTTGTGGTGGGTGGCGGGTGAAGAATTCAGTAATGTTTTGATGACTGGGTGACCTTGTGCGCACCCTGCTCGCGCCGCTCTCCATGTAAAAGGGTACACACACCGCGGAAAGTGAGCATTCCGTGTTCGGCAGGGTACCGCGTAAACGTGGAAACACGTAAAGTGGGACCGCGTAAAGCGAGGGGTGACTGTATCAATTTTATATTATTATTTTTTTATTTTTTATTTTTGCCCTGCATGTCATTTAATTATATCATCTTGCAGTGACATATGGGTTAAACTTGTGGCCTGACTGAATGGTTCACAAGTCTGGTATATCTTATTAATTAATTAAATTAGTTGTTTTTAAGTGCTTTGAAAACATTTTCAACACAGTACTTGTAATTTAACACAAGTTCAGAGTTACTAACAAAAAATTCTTCTGGTTTAAGGCTTAATATCAAAATGATATTATATGTGAACTGCTAAGACCTTCTTTCCTCATTATATTAGCAGCTTATACAATCAAAGACAATGTAGTTCATATTTTCCAATAAAAAACAGTATCAAAAAGGAAAAATTCTGACTCGCAATATCTACCAACCTTAGGCGTCACCACTGACATTAAGATCTACCTTTTCAATCCAAAACACAATGTCAATTGGTTTTTAAAGACATATTCATTTGCCATACTGAACTCTAAATTGTGTTCAAGTGATTTTTGCTTTTCAACTCTGCCCTCTCATTGCTGCCAATGTAACTGGCCATCGGGAGGCTATATACTTTATTATTTCTTACTACAGATACAAGTACAGTGGTCCCTCGATTAACGAATGGTCCAATTAACAAAATTTCGGTTAACGAATTAGCTCCCATACGGATTTTCAATTCCATTAACGAACAAAACTTTGATTAACAAAAGCCTTACAAGAAACATGCTTTAATGTGTGCATCAGCTGATCAGCTAGTCCGCCAATGCAGTAATTGGTTCTATATTTACATTCATTTCCAGTGGAGTAAATATCAAGAAAGCTGTGCTCTTGAATATTTTTGCATTTTCTATATTGACCCTTAAGCCCAGGGTTAGGGTGCTGCTGGCAGTACCCCACCCCCCCCCCGCCAGGGGTTAAATCGTGAAAAAATCAACATTAAAAAAAAAAATAATAAATAAATGGTGGAAAAATTGGCGGACGTTTTGGAACGTCACCCGGGACCTAAGGGTTAAAATTATTAGTCAATCTAATTTAGTTAACATATTGATAATATACAGGCAGTCCCCGACTTACGACGGGGTTAGGGACCCAAATGCAGGTTGTAAGTCGAATTGGTCGTAAGTCGAAAATGCGAAAATATTACAGTGTACAGTATTACCCCGCTAAACACGTGTTTTTTTTTACGCGTTTCCACGTTTACGCGGTACCCTGCCAGACCTGGAATGCTCACTTTACGCGGTGCATGTACTCTTTTACGCGGAAAGCGGCGCGGGCAGGGTGCGCACAAGGTCGCCCAGTCATCAAAACATTATCGAGTTCTTCACCCACCACAGCCGGCCCAAGTCAGTGATAGTGATAATGATAGTGAGGATATGAACTTATATGGACTTTGAGGGGTTAGACAAAGAGGCCCTGCAAGCCTCTGCGGTGGATAGTGATACAATTGATACAAGTGATACAGGTGAGGGTCAATAATCTGCCCTCTGCCTCAAAACCAACCCCCCATCCCCGTGTGCCCAGCCATCTTTTCTACTAATATAAGTGTTAAAAAACCTAATATTATTGATATTTCTCTTAATTATTAATTGTGTGTGCATACCATCATAAAATTAAGAAGTTATTTTTACTACAACGTAGGTATTGTGTCTGAAAAAGTGGAGTTTGATGGTCGGCCCGGTCTCTATTTCAATTAATTCATTCGTCCTAACTTGGAGTACTGCTCTCATATCTGGGGTGGCTCTTCTTCTGTCCAACTGTTTGATAGGATGGAATCAAAGGCATTTCGTCTTTTTAACTCGCCTCCTTTAGTTGATAATCTTTCTTCCCCTTCTCTTTGCTGCAATGTTGCTTCACTCTCTCTCTTTTACAGGTACTTTAACGGGCAATGTTCAGTGGATTTGGCATCCTGTGTACTGCCGTCAAGACCTGTAGGCTCGTAACACCCGTTCTTGCCCGCGGTGCCCACCGTTTCTCTGTGGATGTCGGTCACACTAGAATAACCCGTTATAATACATCCTTCTTTTCTCACACAGCTAAACTGTGGAATGCTCTGCCTTCTTCTGTGTTTCCATACTCTTATAATCTGTCTCACTTCAAAAAGCTGGTTTTCCGGCATCTTCGTGGTGTAGATTGTCTTTTTCTCTTCTATTTTAAATTTCTCTTTACTCTTATTTTTTTGCCCCCTAGACCCTGTTGTGGGTCGATGGCCTGTGCCCGGGTGGGCTATTCCCCGGAAAAAAAAAAAAATTAAAATAAAATAAAATTTATACATATGTGTGAGACTGAGTGTATTTAAAATACTGCTTAAATAACTAAGTACCACTTACCACCCCCCCCCCCCAAACACATGGCATGTGTTACGTCATGCAAAAAATTCAGCCACTCATTAATTAGAGTCGAAAAGTGATCTCACCACAGCCAGACCCCAATTAGAGGGACAGTTCATGGTGAGTCTTAGTCAGACTCAGTCACCATGGAGGCAAGAATCATCCACAAACATCCTCAACTAAAAGAACTTCTTAGCTACTTAGAATACCCAGGGGATGGAAAGGAGCTACTGAGGTCTTTCCCGACATTATGTGACTTATCTCTCAAGCTTAACACCCCACTACCTGCGTCTCCTGCTTGTAAGTGTCTGTTTAGTCAGGTTTGTTTATTATTGATTATTTATTACACATCCAGGAGGTAACAAGCGTAGTCACAATGTGGTCAGACACTAATACAGTACATTGGTACTTTTGTCTTCCAGGACATGCTATGACTTTTGATATGGAGACAATATTGATATGATTTAAGGACAATGGGAGTTAGCACCCACCTAAGCGTGGGTAGCATACAAGTATTAAATCTAAATTATTACAAATAAGTAGGTATTGAAATACAGTGGTTAGTGACTCCTCCTGTTGCAGAGTTTACAGGAAGAGAACTGTAGGTCATACCCCCACCTCAAATACTTGTCAGATAGGTCTGTATCCTAACCTTATGTGAGCAGACAACATTATGTCTGCTGACCATAAGTCCATGTCGATGATACTTGTGTGGATAAAGAAGAAAGTGATCATAGTGTTGGCTGGATATATTTTCAGCCCGTTCATTTACCCTGTGATGGATTGTAGGGAGAAGAGCAGCTGAGCTTATTCTCTTTCGTTAAGTCAAGCTGGGCTTGTAATTAGGCGTAAAAGATCCTGATTGGACAACCATAATTTTGAGAATCATTTATTAATTAATCTCAATAGAATGATTTGCAAATAAACATGTGTAATATTATGTCTTTTATTTTTACCTTTAGTTAATTATTATTTTTTATTAATGTGATTTATCTTAACATTTGAGACAATTAATAATTTTGTTACTTTTTACTTTCAGTGCAACAGGATACAGTGGAAAAAGTATAGCAGGACATTGCTAACCTTGCTCAGGAAGCTGGGTTTGAGGAGGTGGACAGGGGAGATGTCCAGGATGTGCTCCAGTTACACAGCCAGGACCTCACCAATGAAAAACTCTTACAGCTCCAGCAGCAGAGCCTTCATAAACAAGAGGAGGACCAGCCAGAGGAGCTACCTGAGACTGTTCACTTTCAAGGTTGTCAGTGAGGGCCTTGACCTTATTGGTAAGGAGTTAAATTTTTCCCATACCAAGGACCCTCGCATGGAATGGAGTGGTACAGTTGCCTTCAGTGTGGAGAGAGACATCTGAGTCTACACTGAGATTTAACAACAGCTGAGGTGCAAGGCAAGACAATCCACCATATCCTGCTGATTCAGAGCCATCACCACCTTCAAACCACTTCCTGCATCTTCAGGTTCCAGTCCCACTCCCTTTACCAGTGGATTTTCTTCTACTCCTTCCCTTTCTGGTGTCTTTGGCAGACAGCAGTGATGAGGTGGACAACCCTCCACATCTCGCTGAGTAAGGTCCTTACTCAGCCGACCCCTGTTCATCCCCTTGTGGTGGTGAGCCCAGACTGCCCTCCCATAAAGTAATGTACCAAAGTTATACAGTACTGTATTTTAATAATATTTTCATGTGTTAGGTAGTAAATAACAGTAGTTGTGTACTAGTGATCATTAGTGAAGTAGGTTTTTTGGTTGTTTGTGTACCAATTTTGTGCTTTTGGGGTATGATATATACAGTACATATTTTATGTCATCGGGGAACCAAACCCTACTTTTCCCAAATGTTCTATTTGTTATAGGAAAATTCAGATTTTTTAAAAGAACCTAATCCACTCATATATCGAGGGATACCTTGTATATTTATGTTATTCTGGTAGTCAACAGTTTGCATTATAAGTCTTGAGAACATAACCAATACCCGATTCAAAATTGCATGAGACATGAAACTGAGAAAGAAGCGGTCAAATAGTGAAGGCAGTGTTAAAGTTTGATATACCTGTACACTAAGACCGATTGAGAGAAGAATGCAAGTACAGTGGTCCCTCGGTTAACGAACGCCTCAGTTAACGAATTACCTTCCATAAGAATCTTCAATTCGGTTCACGAAAAAAAATTCAATTAACGAAATCCTTACGAAAATCACATTTTGTTTTGAACATCAGCTAATAAGCTGAGGAGGTACTCAGCCAATTCAGTGATCTCTTCTATGTTTACGTTCAAATTAATCACTATCTTATAAGAATTCCAGCAATGCAAATTAAATTCACCCCAGTCACTTCTATTAAATTTTATAAGCAAAAAACAAAAACTTAATCTAAAGGACATAAATTAACAATTAAATACTTCACACCACAGGCGCCAACTGTCAAACATGTCACTGTCATCCCTCCCTCCCTACCCCCCACCTTCCCGAGAAACGCTTGGGAAAAAGCACTAGGCTTACAGGTTTAATAATAAATAATATCTCGGACTAAAGTTAGGAGAATATAATTTACATTGCTGGATTCCTTGCAAGACAGCGAATAATTTGAATATAAATGTCATATATTTTCCACATAAGATAAAATTTTTGCTCCCTCCAATAAAATTCTTAAATTAGATCTAAAATTTGTATGACTAATGCAAATTATAGCTTGTTTATATTCAAATTAATCACTATCTTATAAGAATTCCAGCAATGTAAATTATACTCTGGCCGGGTAATTTTTATGAATTTTATGAGCAAAAAACAAAAATCTCAAGTAAATAAACAAATTATACTTCACCAGACACTATCTGTCACCTCATCTCCCGCTCCCCCCCCTCTTCCTACGCTCGCTGACTCCCTCCCTACCCCTGCCTTCCCAGACAAAAGTTTCGTGTTTTCTTTAGGCTTTAAAGTGATTATTTTATATAAAATCTCAGACTAAAGTTAAGAGAATATAATTTGCATTGCTGAAATCCTTGCAAGATAGCGAATAATTTGAATATAAACAGCATATATTTTGCACAAGAGATAAAATTAATCACCTGTATCACATTACAGTAGTGATTTAAACAGTAGTGATTTAAGAGTTCTAGTTTATATGTACGATATATTAGGGTGTGTCATAGGAGGGAAGATCAGCTAAAACTAATGGCCCATCACTTTTTTGGTAGATTTTAGTGTATATAAACAGAAAATAATTTCAGTTTCAATATTTTGCAACCTTTTGCTAGGTAAATTTTAGCGTGAAATTTATCGAAAATCTAACGTACAGCTGCATTAGTGCATTACAATTAAATAGTGAACATTGCTTTCTGACTTCATTCTTTAACAACCCAACTAACAAAATTTTTTTCTGTTTCAGATTCTGCTGCATTTATAAGTTGATAATATTTGCGATGGCTGCTTGTGTCAGGACGAGGAACCAAAAATCCAGCCATCTCAGTCACTATCTTGGGTCTGGGAGAGAGCTGCTGAAGTCGGAGTTGCCTACATTGAGAGATGCTTTGAGATACGGTGTTTTAATCAGGCAAATCAGTGAAAAGAACCAAAGAACTTACACAACAAAGACATTGCCAGTGATATGACCAAAGCTGTCTTGGCACAGTACACTCTGGCTAATGCTCAGTTCAAGCCTCCAGTCATAACAAGTCAGAAGAAGATTAGTGAGAGACTGCTAGCCAGTTGGGAAAAGGCAAGAGATATCTCTCTTGGGAGAGGAAAACTTGCAGTTAAGGACAGCTTTGCCAAGCAACTGGACCAGTTATTTGACATAATTACTTGCAAGTGCCCAATTGTTCTCTGTCCTGAGTTTGGATGCGATCGTGACTGTAAATCCGAGGCCCACATCTGTATTTGCAAGCGTGAACTGAAGATTCCTGTGATCGAACTGGCATTTGTCAAAGCACAGAGAGAGAAGACTGGCAGTATAGGGGCTCTCATGATTTCTAGCCAAGATATTCCGGAGTCCAAGAGACAGGAGGCTGCCACAGAGAGACAGAAGAGGAGAAGAGTTGCCGGGGAAAAGAGACTTGAGAAGGCCCAGGGTGAGGTAAAAAAGGCTGATGATTGGAGTCAAGCTGATTCAGAGTTTAATGACTTCCCCATGGCTGATCCGAGTGCTGACCAGGAGAATGGTGACTTTGTCCCTAACCCAGAAAATAATGATCCCAAACCTTCCAGGCATAAGATTCGAAATAGGAAAGATATCCCGAGCATAGCTCTGGCCAGCATGCGACACCACACTGGTCTCAGAGAAACTGCAGAGATAGCAACAGCTGCCTGGATTGACGGTGGTTTGATAACACCTGATGATGTTCACCTGGTGATAGATCATAACAAAGTAAGGAGAGCTCAGGAGAAACTTGTCAGTAACCTAGAAGAGGAGTTTGATAAGGGGATAAGAGAAAATGGAATCAATTGTTTGTTCTTTGATGGGAGAAGGGATGACACTAAAGTGTTCATGAAAGTTGGAGATTCTGACAAGTTGTTCCCTGCCATGGTGAAGGAGGAACACTACTCCTGCTGCAGTGAACCAGGAGGGAAGTATTTGTGGCATTTCACTCCAGAGAAAGATGACATCAGGAAACCAGCTGAGATAGTGGCAGATAACATTGTGAACTGGCTCAGAGAGAGGAACGTAGACCAGACCCTGCAGGCCATTGGAGGGGACAGCACCAACACGAACACAGGGTGGCAAGGGGGGATCATACAGTGGATAGAGCGGAAGATTGGGAGGAAGCTGGTCTGGATTGTTTGTGACCTCCACACCAACGAGTTGCCACTAAGACATCTGATCCAGGAGCTGGATGGCAAGACTCTTTCAAACAACAGATGGTCTGGTCCTCTTGGCAAGATGCTGGACTCTGCCACTGAGTTAGAAATAAATCCGAGCTTTGAAAAAATCACAGTTGGCCCTCCACTCGTTGAGCTTGCACATACTGTCATTGACGACCTGAGTACTGACCAGTACTATGGTTACATGATTTGCAGTGCCATCAAAACTGGGGTCATGCCTGATAGACTTGCTTACCTGCAGATAGGTCCAGTCTCACATTCTAGATGACTCACAACAGCTCTCAGGTTCTGCAGAATTTGGGTCGCTCATCATAAACAGAAAGGGAACCAGCTTCACAACCTGAGACTTATTGTCCAATTCATCGTGAGTGTCTACTTGCCAAATTGGTTCAACACCAAGGTCAAGTCATCGTTCTCCGAAGGTCCGAGGCATGTTCTCTTCCAGCTTGAGCTCCTGAGGAGTCAGCCAAGGAGGGTTGTTCAGATTGTGGAGCAGACTGTGAGGAGATCTTCCTGGTATGCTCATCCCGAGGCAGTTCTGCAGACAATGCTCTGCAGTAAGGATGAGGAGGAGAGAAGAGTGGCAGTCAAAAAGATCTTGGATATGAGACTTATGAGAGGAGCTGGGCATGACGAATCAGTTGGTGACGATTCCTTCAGGGTCAGGAAGACTCCTGAAGTCAATCTAGGTGCCAAGACCCTCACTGATCTCATAGATCTGGATAACATCCAGGCTGGCAGTGAGCCCCCTCTTACCTGCAGCCTCACCAATGTTCAAGTCAGAGCTTTCCTGGACAACCCCATGCATGTCCCTGCCTGGCCCTCGCACACCCAGAGTATAGAGCGTTGTGTACAGCAAGTGAGCGAGGCCAGCAGTCACGTGTACAGCCAGGAGAGGAGGGAAGGCTACATCCGAGCTCAGGTGGTCAGCAGGGAGGTGATGAGTAGAAACAGAAGCAAGAAAGACATGTTCTCTATGGTGTGCAGCAACACCGGGTCGTAGTAGTAAAACCGGTTTTTGTATTTGATGATTTTGTTTTCTAAAGGAATATTAAATTTAATAAATGTGTCAAGATCATTCGTTTCACTATTCTGGATCATTTTCATCCTAATAAATTAACCTGATACATTTACTTTACTTTAAATAAGCTATTTAGTGGTGGTGGTAAAAGGGTGGGAATACTGAATTTTCATAAGATTTCAAGTTAAAATTTACCTAGCAAAAAATGAAAACTTTTCAAATCTGAAGATATCACATGATTCTGCACATAGAACTACATCATTAATACCATGGACCGATTTTTCAAACTCAAAAAAAAAAAATTCGCCTCCGTATGACACACCCTAACGATATATATAGTAATTTAAAGGCGATTTAGGTGAATTTTAGGAGTGTTTCTGACTTTATGCATTTTTGCCTTTACTTTGTACAGTATATACTTTTCTGTGAGCTGGAACCAATTACCAAATATCCCATTGAATCAATAGTTTCGGTTAACGAACGACCTTCTGGAACGAATTGTGTTCGTTAACCGAGGGACCACTGTACTGTATTGTAGTCTAACATAAATAAGTACCCTGTATTGTATTGTAGTCTAACAGAATCATTTTCATTAATTATTATACTGTACTATAGCATTATATGGATTAACATCTTATTACTCCACTTTCCCTTCTGTTTCATGGATAGTCTCGTCCCATCCCTACATGAGTGGCCAAAGGATAATAATTCTGTACTGCAATTTACTGACATTTATTTCAATATTCTGAATTTAATGATGATAATCCTAAGTGTTATGTTAAGTCCATTATTTACAATGTTTAAGCCTAAAGCAAAAAATAACTGTACTACATATAAATTTACACACATATCTTCAAACAAAAGGCCTTTAAAGATGACCTTAAGAAAACTAAAATAACAATTTAATCCACACTTCAGAAAATTTGGAAACAAGGCAGACACAGCCAGGGAATTTTTTTTTTTTGCATTATTATATACGGTATGTATGAGAAGTAAACCATGGAGAAGGATGACAGGAATGAAGAGTGAATTTCAGGTTTTGCCACTATGAGGAGTTTGGTTGTTTGAGACAATTGTTCTCTCTCTAATCACAAAGAAAGATCATAGGGATGAGGAATGATGGTTTGTTGTATCTGTACAGTCGGCCCTTAACATACGCAGGTTTAGCATACACGGATTTGCAAATACGCGGATTGCCCCGCCGGAGGAATATTCTGTACATTGAAGTACATTCAAATCGCGCACGGCACCAAACACTGCACATCGCCCGCTACCCCACACACACACACACGCATAGCGCGTCACGCCACCCCGTGCTCCTGCATTGAGTCAGTCTCGCTGTAACCACGCTAGTGTTGACATCAGCATTGTAGTTGAAAAAATATTACATTTCCGTGAATGTATTATATCTAGCACAGTATGAATAGAATATCACTAATATAACAGTATTTTAACCGAAAACTATTAAAAAACGAGTAACATATCTTGAACATCGGAAGGTTTGGTAAAGTCTTTTGTTTTCATGTAGTTTATCCTAATTTACATTGAAATACATTACGCTTCATCAAAACTACTATTTATTTCTGAGAATATGGAAATGTAATATTTTTGCTGAAATGACGTACGTATTACAGTGGAAAGTGACGAAAGCAATGACTTTCGCTTACGTAATCGCTTTTCGAATGGTTTTCAGTTAAAAAACTGTTGTATTACAATAATATTCCATCCAAATTCACTTGTGATGCAACAGTTTTTTAACTGAAAACCATTCGAAAAGCGATTAAGGTAACATCTTTTAAATGAAAGAAAGCGAAAGTCATTGTTTTCGTCACGATTTTATCCCACTTTCCACTGTAATACGTAAGTCATTTCAGCAAAAATATTACATTTCCGTGAATGTAGTATATCAAGCACAGTATGAATAGAATATTATTGTAATATAGCAGTATTTTAACCGAAAACTATTAAAAAAACGAGTAACATCTCTTGAACATCGGAAGGTTGGGTAAAGTCTTTTGTTTTCGCCATGTATTTTATCCTATTTTACATTGAAATACATCACGTTTCAGCAAAACTACTATTCATTTCTGAGAATATATTCATTCAGGCACAGTTTAGGTAAAATATACAAGTGATGTAACAGTTTTTAACTGAAAACGATTCGAAAAACACGTACCCTCTAGCCCTGTTTAAGGAGAAGACTGGGAGGAGCTGTTTTGTGCTGAAGATGATGACAAGGAAAATGATTTTGATGGATTTTAATGAAAATATTCAGAAATATGGTAACGTAGTATTTATTCAAGTGAATTAGGATAGAATATTATTGTAATACAACAGTTTTTTAACTGAAAACCATTCGAAAAGCGATTACGGTAAAATCATTTGAACAACGAAAGAAAGCGAAAGTCATTGCTTTCGTCATGATTTTATCCCACTTTCCACTGTAATACGTACGTCATTTCAGCAAAAATATTACATTTCCATACTTATTTTTGAGAATATATTCATTCAGTCACATTTAAGGTAAAATATACTTGTGATGTACAGTAGTACCCCAATTTACGCGGTCAATTGAACCCACAGGGTACCGCGGAAAGTGAAATCCGCGTAAATGGAACAACAGAACATATGGGATTAATTCCAATAGAGACTGGCCCGACCCCCAAACTCCACTTTTTCCGACACAATACCTATGTTGTAGTAAAAATAACATCTAAATTTTATGATGGTATGCTCACACAATTAATATTTAAGAGAAATACAGTCGCCAGGTTAATGTCCATTCAAATAATAGACTCAAATCCCCCCCCCCTCTTCCCACTCACTGGCCCCTACCTCTCTGAGAAATGATTGGGTGAAACACTATATTTTAACGTTTAGTAATAAATAATACCTCAGACTAAAGTTAGGATAATATAATTGACATTTCTGGATTCCTTGCAGGCCAGGGAGTATTTTGAATGTAAACTTCATATATTTTGCAATAAAGATAAAATACTTGCCTTGTGTAAACCAAATTATTACATGAGATCTAAAATTTGTATGTCTAATACAAAATCCATGATGTTTATATTCAAAATGATCATCATATTGTAAGAATTCCAGCAATGTAAATTATATTCTGGTCCAGTAATTTGTATGAATTGTATGAGCTAAAACAAATATCTTCAGTTAATAAAAAAAAAATATTCTTCACGACACTATCTGTCAATCAAAGTACCCCAACTTGCCTCCCCCCTCTTCCAACCGCGCCAGATGGTTGGTTGGTCCCAACCCTCCCCCCACCTTCCCTCCCTACCAGAGAAATGTTGGGTGAAAAAACTAATTTTAACTTTTAGTAACAAATAATACCTCAGACTAAAGTTAGGATAATATAATTGACATTGCTGGATTCCTTGTAAGACCAGGAACATTTTGAATATAAATGTTATATATTTTGCACAAAAGATAACTATTTACTCAGTGTAAACATTACATCTAAAATTTGTATGTCTAATGCAAAATCTATGATGTTTATATTCAAAATGATCATCAAATTTTAAGAATTTCAGCAATGTAAATTATATTCTGGCCGGGTAATTTGTATGAATTTTATGAGCTAAATAAAAAAAAAAAAATTATACTTCACGCGTATATGGGTAGATGAACCGCGGAAGTGAAAGTTCGGTTCTGGCGAGGCACCGCGCATATGAGAAATCGCGTAAAGTGGGGTCATACTGTAATATTTTAATGAAAATACCCGGTATTTAGAAATACGGTATCGTAGTTTTATTTTGTTTCAAATTTAATTAACAAAGATTGATGTTTCAAATGTAATGAACAAAAATTTATGTATCTATAAATAAACTTTAAAAAAATGAATACTTTATGTTTTACATCGTCTTGTGCTACCATACCATGTATTTGGCTACTTTGGGCTTGCTATGATGACGCAAGAGATCTGCCCTGGCAACTGTACCGACACTCACAGCTGGTGGTGCATCGTTTCCATTGTTTACTATTAGTTACTGGTAAATATTTTTCAACCTAACAAAACTATTACCCGTTTAGAGGTCGACCCCCAATTTGTTGCCAAATAATTTGGTCTTAAAAACTCGAACTACACACAGGTATATACGGTAAATAAGGACATGGGGGGGCCAGGGGTGTTTTTAGGGGGGGAGGCAGCAAAAACACGCGGATTTTTAACATTCACGGGTATCTCTGTTACCTAATCCCCGCGTATGTTAAGGGCCGAATGTAGTTGCATAAGAGTTTTATACAAATATTCCTCGCCTATGATGCACAGAGAAAATTTTGTCCTATCAACCTGGGAATCTCTCTTCAAGTCACACCTATGAAGTGTTGCATTTGTGTAAAAAGGCTTACCTGATAAAGCAATAAAAATATATTAGAACTCGACTTAAAACTGTGCTATGTAACTTAAATAGCAATTACTATTTTGATATTAAATATAAAAAACAGGTAATATTTCATAATACAGTTGTACCCCACTTAACGCGGTCAATTGAACCCAGAGGGTCCCGCGTTAAGTGAAAACCGCGTTAAGTGAATAACAGAACATATGGGATTAATTCCAATAGAACCCAGCCCGACCCCCAAACTCCACTTTTTGACGACAAATAACTATGTTGTAGTAAAAATAACATCTTAATTTTATGATGGTACATGCACACAATTAATACTTAAGAGAAATAGAGAAATACAGTTGCCAAGTTAATGTCCATTCAAATAATGGACTCAACTCCCTCCCCCTCTTCTCACACTACACTCACTGGCTCTTCCCTCTGAGAAATTTTTGGGGGAAAACCAGGTATAGTAATAAATAATTCCTCAAACTAAAGTTAGGATAATATAATTGACATTGCTGGATTCCTTGTAAGACCAGGAATATTTTGAATATAAATGTCATATATTTTTCACAAAAGATAACATATTTACTCAGAATAAACTTTACATCTAAAATTTGTATGTCTAATGCAAAATCTATGATGTTTATATTCAAAATGATCAGCAAATTGTAAGAATTCCAGCAATGTAAATTATATTCTGGCCGGATAATTTGTATGAATTTTATGAGCTAAAACAAATATCTTCAGTTAATAAAAAAAAAAAAATATTCTTCGACACTATCTGTCAATCAAAGTACCCCACCTTGCCTTCCCCCCCTCTTCCAACCGCGTGGTCAGTCCCAACCCTCCCCCCACCCCCCACCAATCCTCCATTCAAGAGTTTTTAACATTTAGTATTAAATAATACCTCAGATTAAAGTTAGGATAATATAATTGACATTGCTGGATTCCTTGTAAGACCAGGAATATTTTGAATATAAATGTCATATATTTTGGACAAAAGATAACATAATTACCTAGAGAACAATTTTTATCTAAAAATTGTATGTTTAATGCAAAATATATGTTGTTTATATTCAAAATGATCACCAAATTATAAGAATTCCAGCAATGTAAATTATATTCTGACCGGGTAATTTGTATGAATTTTATGAGCTAAAACAAATATCTTCAGTTAATAAAAAAAAAAATAATTCTTCACGGGTAACAGATGGTCGGTCGGTCGGTCCCTCCCTCCCCCCCACCCCCCACCCCCCACCAACCGTCCCAAGGAGATGTGTGGGATAACCACTAAATTTTAATAAATAATACCTCAAACTAAAGTTAGGATAATATAATTGACATTGCTGGATTCCTTGTAAGACCAGGAATATTTTGAATATAAATGTCATATATTTTGGACAAAAGATAACATAATTACCTAGAGAACAATTTTTATCTAAAAATTGTATGTTTAATGCAAAATATATGTTGTTTATATTCAAAATGATCACCAAATTATAAGAATTCCAGCAATGTAAATTATATTCTGGCTGGGTAATTTGTATGAATTTTATGAGCTAAAACAGGCAGTCAGGCAGGGTGGCGGGTGGGGGGGTGGTGCGAATCTAAAAATAGCTCTCGAGCCGGACACTCACCGCGTATATGATGAAAAATGCTGCGTTAAGTGAAAGTTCAGCTTTGGCAAGGCACCGCGTATATGCGAAAACGCGTTAAGTGAAAGCGCGTTAAGCGGGGTAATACTGTATATCACAAACAGGAAACTTACAACAATAATGAAGACATGAAATTGATGTAATTTCTATCCTTATCAGTGAGAGGAGAGCTGCAAAAACAATTATCTTTCTTTATAGTGTACTGTCAAGAGATAAGCAATTACTATAATTTTTTTTTGTCTTCTTAAATTTCATAAACAGGTACCCAAGTGGACACCAGGGATGTTATAGAGCAAATTTTCAACTCCAAAGGTCTTTGGCAGCAAGTGTTTCCATTAATCTGCTATGTTATTTCAAAGACAAATTTCTGCAATATACCTGCTAATGTATGGTATTTTCTTGCTTTATGGCAGTTAAATACTGTAGATTCTCGTGCACTAGCAACCTTGCCAATACTTGAGAAGGTGTTCTTTATATTTTAGTTAATACAGTACTTGAGGAAACCTGAAAATTTCAAAAGTTTACAGTAGCCATAGCAGAATGCTTGCTTAAGAGGTGCTTCTTTAGGCTAGACTTGCGTGCCGTCATGTGATCACAGTAAGGGCAAGTGAAAGGCTTTTCTCCAGTGTGAATTCTCAGATGACGGGTAAGGTCTGACCGTAAGAAGAATGGCCGAAAACAAAAGTGGCAAGTGTGAGGTCCTCCTGCTGGTGGTCCTGGTGGCACAGCTGGTGACAACCCCGACGGCAGTCCTCTACCCATCCCCTAGAAGAGGAACAGCAGCTTCACAAAAAGCTCAACAAAACTCCCACCAAACTCATTAATAAAAATAATAAGTCTACAAAATACTACTCATGTTACAAAAGCCACTTTACTTAAACCTGCCTTTACAGTACATAAGGTACATCTGCCTCACTAGTGACAACATTATACCCTTCATAAAACTTAAAAGGCACATCCACCGTGCTGAAGCAAATACACATATTTCAAACAGTACAGTAGTTAACACACTTAACTTATTACTAAAGTACATCCTCCTTAAGTGGAACACACACCTTCATACACAAGCTACCACACATTTCCCTTGATAACACATCTACCTGTTCAAGGCAACATATTCTCACATAGCAGTTAACACACATCACCATCTAGTAGTTAACACACATCATCATACAGTAGTTAACGCACAACACCATCCAGTAGTTATCACACATCACCATCCAGTAATTAACACACATCATCATTCAGCAGTTAACACACATCACCAACCAGTAGTTAACACACATCATCATACAGTAGTTATCACACATCATCATACAGTAGTTAACACACATCATCATACAGTAGTTATCACACATCATCATACAGTAGTTAACACACATCATACAGTAGTTAACACACATCATCTTACAGTAGTTAACACATCATCATACAGTAGTTATCACACATCATCATACAGTAGTTAACACACCTTAATACAATGGTTAGCACACATCTATTTTGTTGAATCTAACACTTTTCATCCCCATACTGTACATCACCTAATATTAACACATCCATATTGTTGATGCTTAACATCAATGAGTTCATACATACAGGGAGAACAAACACTGACTGGCCTTCATCAACAAACATACATAAATTAATATAAAAAAATAATATATATATATATATATATATATATATATATATATATATATATATATATATATATATATATATATATATATATATATATATATATATATATATATATATATATATATATATAAACTGAGGAAATAATATTGTTTTATAATGTTCATAAATATGTAAATCAGGGATTATACAGTATAAGCTTGTGTTAAAATAAATTGATAATATAGAATATCCTTGAAAAATGGCTGTTTAAACTATACCAAACCTTTGTTTAACCTCAACTATAATTCTTTGTAATTGTAGCATCTACATAAACAAGTGTTGACTTTGTGGGCGGCAGAGAGCAGTCAGTGATAGTTTCCACCATAAATGGAAGACGATATTTTTTGTCTCTCTTCTTTGACCTGACTTGACTCAATGTCAGGTGGAGGTAGGGTGGGGGAATAGTAGTCTCATATTACTGACCTGGTGGAATGTCAGGTCACCCTTTCTTTGGTGGATTAATGGGTCTCATGACCTGAAGATGTCTTGAATAAACACGAAATCTAAAGTATTTTTATGGAGATTGTGATAAGTATACAGAGGTCCCTCGGTTAACGAAATTTCAGTTAACGAATTATCTTCCATAAGAATCTTCAATTCCGTTAACGAAAAAAAATTGATTACCGAAATCCTTACGAAAATCACGTTTTGTTTTGAACATCAGCTGATAAGCTGAGGAGATACTCAGCCAATTCAGTAATCTCTTCTATGTTTACATTCGTTTCCAATGGAGTAAATATCAAGAAAATTGTGCTCTTTAATATTTGTGCATTTTTTTATACAGTGTTAAAATTATTGGTCATTCAAAAATTTAGCCATACAAGCTCTGTCTACATAAAGTTTTTCAACTATTATTTTTGGCTCGATATATGTAACTTTATATATATATACAGTTAACCCTCACTTTACGCGGTCCCGCATTCCGCGTTTCCACGTTAACGCGGTGCCTTGCCAGAACCTCAGGTGCTCACATTACGCGGTACGTGAACCCCATTACGCGGAGAGTGTCCGGCGCGACGCTATTTTTAGATTCGCCCCACCCGCCGGCCTGCCTGCCTGCCTCTCCCTCCTCCTCCCTCCGCTTGGGCAAGCGGCGCGGTAAGGTTGCGCAGTGTGTGTCTTTGTTGCGTTATCACTGACGTCATATGACGTATCAGACCTGTGATTGACCATGCATCCCTACCCCCCTCTGCTGCTAGCTGTAATTGGCTTAAAGTATTATGACGTGTCCACCCGGGGGAGGGAGGGAGGGAGGAAAGACGACGCTTGACCTAGCCGCGGCAGTTTCATCCCTCAAGGCCACTCCGTGTAAACGCGCATCCATTGTTCCGTAAAATGGCTTCCGCCGGACCACCACCCCCAGAGAGAAACCTTTCCTTACCTGGACCCAGCGGCACTAAACCAAAGAAGACACGACGTTCCTTAAGCTACGAGGTGAAGTATAGCATCATCCAAGAGTTGGAGAAAGGAACAAGGCAGGTTGATTTGGCGCGCCAGCATGGCGTGAACGAATCTACGATCCGGACTATAAAGAAGGATTCAGCCAAGATAAAGGAGCACATGAAGATCACAAAGTCTACAGGTGCTTCTATGATCAAGTATTTTCACAACCAGGTGCTTCTCAAGACAGAAAAATTACTTGTGAGGTACTTGGTGCGTCAGGCGCGACGGAACATGGCGGTCGACACGCGCTCTGTTAAGGACTACGCACGTGAACTGTACATAGCAGTGGCACGAAAGATGGGAACTTCAGAGCCCAAACCCTTTAATGCTTCCTCTGGATGGTTACAAAGGTTTAAGATCCGGAACAAGATCACCAATATAAACATTGGTGGTGAAGAAGTGAGTGCTGATCGTGCTGCAGCTCGGGAATTTCCTCCGTTTTTACGTGAGATTATGGAGGAAGGACAGTACAGTGACGACCAGGTGTTTAACATGGACGAATCTGGTCTTTTCTGGAAAAAACTACCTTCCAAGTCCTTCGTTGTAAAGAATGCCTGCAGGATTCGGGGCCGGAAAATGCAGAAGGAACGCATCACCGTCCTGTTTACCACCAATGCCTCTGGTACCTGTAAGCTCAAGTTATCGGTGATCCACACAGCCCGCAAGCCGCACGCCTACAAGAGCATGGACATGACCAAGCTAAATGTCCACTGGCTGACCGCACGTAAGGCATGGATGTTCTCTACACTGTCCCTCTCCTGGTTTGATGACTGTTTTGTTCCCGATGTAAAGAAATTCTGTGAGCGACAGAATGTCCCATTTAATATTTTGTTGCTGCTGGACAACGCACCAGGACACTCGCCCCTACTGTTAGATCGTCACCCCAACGTAAAAGAGGTCTTCCTTCCTCCCAACACTACGTCTATATTACAGCCCATGGACCAAGAGTTAATCTGTAATGTAAAAGCTGCATTCTCAACAAAAAAATTCCAGCTCCTAAACGACTACACCAACACCAGGGAAGAGTTGCGTAACCTGAGTGACACCACCACCGATAGCAAGAGCGAAGAAGATGAGGATCAACAGTTGGAACAGCAAAAAATACTCTTCAAACAATTCTGGAGAGTATTTAACATCAAGAAAGCTGTGGACTTCTTGGTGGAGTCATGGGATCAGCTGTCTATTGCTACAATTCGTCATGCATGGAGACATGTGTTGCATGGAATACCAGGTGAGAGGAGGAGTCAATCTGTGACTGGTGAGGTTCAGAATGTTGCAGTAGCAGTGGACCTTGCCAGAGAAGCTGCGCAGACTGTTACAGTTCCAGGCTTCTCCGAGACCACCAACGACGACATCCTGGAGGTGATCAGAGATCCTGAGGTGACTGCCGACGAGATGGTGGAAGAAGATCACGTCAGTGAAGAGGAGGAAGAAGGTGCGTCATTCTCCGAAGAACACAGTTTAACTCATAGTGATATTAAGGGTGCCATGGAGTGTGCAGAGAAAATGAAGTCCTTCCTTTCCCGCGACAATGACGATGACCGCTATGAAGTCTTCCATACCCGGCTGGTGCAGGCTATGGAGCCGTACATCACGGTGTATCACGACAACATAAACACCAGCCGTCAAAAAAGCATAACCGAGTTCTTCGCCCGCAACCCACCACAGCCAGCCCAAGCCAGTGATAGTGACAGTGAAGATGACTTTGAGGGATTTGTCAGGGAAGCCCTGACAACTGTAAGTGACAGTGATGGTGATTCACCTAGTAATGGTGATTCACCTGAGGGCCAGTAATCTGCCCTCTGCCTCGGAACCAGCCTCCATCCCCGTATGCCGACCCATCTCTTCTACTACTGTAAGTGTTCCACCTAACTTTTAGTTTTTCTAACCTAACCTTTATTTTTCCTATGTTAACCTTTATTTTTCCTAACCTAACCTCTTCTATATTACTTGTTTTTTCATACCATCATAAAGTTAAGATAAAATTTTTACTACAACATAGTTGTGTGTCGTCAAAAAGTGGAGTTTGGGGGTCGGCCCGGACTCTATTTCAATTAATCCCATATGTTATGTTATTCACTTTACGCGTTTCTCACTTTACGCGGGACCCTCCGGGTTACATTAACCGCGTAAAGTGAGGGTTAACTGTATATATATATATATATATATATATATATATATATATATATATATATATATATATATATATATATATATATATATATATATATATATATATATATATATATATATATATATATATATATACACGATTTTAGTTTGTCCCATAGGTAGATAGGCAGTATTTTTTATTTTTATTTTTATTTTTTTACTTATCTAAATTATTATTATTATTACAGGAGTATTAAATTTTTGCCCCTCAGGCCCCAATGTGGGTCGGTGACCTATGCCCGGGTGGGCTAATCCCCGTAAAAAAAAACAACAAAGCCGCGGGAAATTAAGGTTTGTTTACATCCGGCAGCTCTCTCTCTCTCTCTCTGCTTGTCTATACAGAGTACAACATTTAATCCTTCAATATATTTGATTAGTAAATAAATGTTGCTTTCATATTCTTATGTAGAGTAATGACGATATGTTTTAAAGGGTGCGCACTTACATACGCGCAGTCTCATTTTTTTTTTTACCATAAATGGTTAGCTACTTATATTGTTCCATTTATTAACATTAAATAACATTACAGGTACTTCAAACAACCATATTAATTTTTTTACATTAATTTTACTACACCTACAATCAGGGTCTTATTTTCTTCAGTTTTATATGTAGAACCAATCAGTCACTGGTTTTGTAAGCTTTAACATAAACAATGCCGGGAGCCGTCTCATCTCCTCGCGTTTTAATATTCCACGTATTATTAATAAATTGTATTGTTAATTTTGCACACGCAAACATTAATTCAATAAAAACAAATTCAGAAACATTAATTAAAATATATATGCACAGTAAATAAGTGTTGCTTTCATATTCTTATGTAAAGTAATGACGAAATGTTTTCACGTGTGTGCACTTACATACGCGATCTCTCTTTTTTCTTTACCATTATCGTTAGCTACTTCTATTGTTCCATTTATTAACATTAAATAACATTACTTAAAACAACCATATTAATTTTACTACAGCTACAACCAAGGTCTTATTTTCTTCAGTTTTATATGTAGAACCAGTCAGTCACTGGTTTTGTAATCAATGAAAACAATGCTGTGTTATTTCCTCGTGTGTTTTAATATTCTACGTGTTATTAATTAATTGTATTGCTCATTTTGCACACATAAACATTAATTCGATAAAAAAGACATTCAGTAATAAACAATAATGAATCTTTTGTACATAAGAGAAATGACGCTGTTTGCACGATTATGCACGTTGGCGGGCCGTTCAAACCCGTCGAAATTCAAGTTTCCGCCGTCAAAATTTTTATTTATTTTTTTTTGTGTGTTCCAATAAAATACGTTGAATTAAAAACTCGCAAAATTTGAGAAACTACTATACGACATTTAACCCTTCAATATGTCTTCAAAGAGACCATGACGCAGTGAAAGTGGTGCTAGTGATTCCAAACATAAGCACAAGTCACTATCTATCCAGGAAAAGGGTGAATTTCCATGGTCTGGCACCGGTCAGGTCCCGAGGTTGCCGGACTAGAGAGGTACAACCTGTGTATAAATATATAGTAGTGATTTAAGGGTGATTTAGGGGAATTTTAGGAGTGTTTCTGACTTTTTGCATTTTTGGCTTTACTGTACTTTGTTGTCATGGTCACTTCGACTGCTAGTCTGTTTAACTAATGATTCTTATTAAACTCCACGACCGCAAAACATGAGAGGGTTGCTGGTTAGCTACCCCTGAGTAGGAGACGTGTTGTTCCCATTCGTTTTACACTCGGGATCCCTCTGTAAGGCCCACCTTTGTGAAGACAGTTGTCAATCCGTTGTTTATTCCACTTTCTCCTGGGAAGCTCAATCTTGGATTAGTCAGTGTAAATCAACTCAAGTAATTCGCCAGACCTTTGTCAACTGAGGGTCATCCTTGAATGAGTAACAGTTGAGTTGTTTGTAATCTCTGTCATTGCGTGAGTAGCGATCGCTGGCAACTCAGGGGTATATATACCACGGGTAAGGGAGATAGAGCGTCCCCTGAAGCCTGCTCTTCCCGTTTGCCTCCAGGTATGTTTCTGTGTTCCCTAGCCATTCAGTTTGATTCAGTCAATTGTAGTGAATATCTGTGTTCATCAGTGTTCATGCTTCAACAGTTGAATTGTCATTCACCCAGTGTAAGAAGTAATATAAGGTAAATGTCGCTGTCGTTTCCAGGCGAGAGATTTGTTGTGATTGTGTTGTCATCATGCTTCCCAGTCCCTTGCCTCGTCCCCTGACACCTGCTCTTCCCGTTTGCCTCCAGATCCAATTGTGACTCTTGGATCACTCAACAACTGTCCTGGATGCAGTAGATACCCAGCAGGGATCAATATATGAAACAATGGCACCGATGCGGCATGATTAATCTGCTCCACTGCCTCGTGGAGCCAAACCCCAGACTCGCCATGTGTCTGGCTACCACCGACCACAGCAACGGTCGTGAGCCCCAGTGTCCTACCCTGGGACGCTCCCTGGAAGTTATATGTCCACAGAGTGTGTTGTAATGTGTATGTTAGGGGGGTAATTAGCAGGAAATAATTATCCCATGTTGGGTAGTGGACCCATGAACTTGCTGGTTTCAGTATTAACGTGTATGTTGTGAGTGCATCTCATATGCACTACCAACAGTCAGTAAGTTGTGTAAAGTATCTTGTAATGTGTGAGAAGTAAAGTTGTCCACTTGGGACTAGGAGTAAAGTCTTGTAACTGTAATGAGATGTACCACTAGAAGATGTGGGTGAAGTAGAAGTACCTACTTGGAGTGGCAGTAAAGTAATCTACAGGGAGATGCCATGCACTATGTATTGTGAGTAGGGCCAAGGAACCGGTCCTGCTAGGTAATGTATGTAACACCAGTAAGGTTGTGTGCAGTAAGAGTGTAATATCTGAGTAATTGATGTTGAGTAAGAATAAGAAAATAAGTAAATAAGCAAATAAGTAAAGAAGAAAATACTGAGTCTGCAATAAGCCCAGGAGTTGAGCGTGGTAGTTATATGTTAATAATACCTCTTTTGAGCTTGCCAATCACAATGTAGGATTTGAAGTTGATGAAGAGTTTGTTCAGGAGTCAGGTGGTGAGGTGACATGCCAAGACACTTATACAGCACACACATTAACAGCACTACTAAACCATTGTCTTGTAACATTTTACATTATAATTTCTATTTTAAAATTAATTGATACATGATGGCTCGACTGGACTACATTTGCACTTAGACAACTGATCAATGAATAAACCAGGGCATATGGAGACTCATTATATATTAGTGGTGTCACGAAGCTTCGTATCTGCAACCACATAAATTATCACAACCTGTACTCAAATGTACTAATGTAATGAAGGATCTTAGGGGGAATTTATCTGAACACCAACTCTAAGTTCAGCTATTTATTAATTAACTGAATGGCATGGACACATTAATAGATCAATATATCGAAGTTACTAGACACTGACTCTAGGACACAAACATGAAATGGATACACTTCCCACCGTAAGTAACTCACACTAGGGGTCGCTCTGACAATGACTCATGTGTGACCTGAGGGAGGCCCAGCAGGTGCTGTTGAAGGTAGTGCTGGACTATGTCTCCTGTGGGAGACTCTGCTAGCTGTAGATGCAGTACTGGGGAGGGAAGTCTCCCTCTGAGGAGAAGCTGTTGGCTCCTTCCCTATTACAATAATAATCCGAATGAGACTGTCCCGAAGAGGGAACTGCAGGGCCTTTATATTGGCGTGAGTCGGATGATGTCGTCACAAATCTGGGTGTGTCTGGTTGGGTGACAGGTGAACTCGCTGGAGGGTAGAGTCTTGAGTAACACGGTCATGTCGCCGGGTTAAGCTAATCGCGTGGCAGTGAGAACTCTGGGTCAATGAGACAGACCTCTCTTGGGTCAGGTCTGGACAGCTTGTTCAGGTGTAGTTTCTTGAGCAACACGGTAATAACGCCGTGTTAACTCAGTTACCTTGTCCGTGACCTCTCCTGGGTCAGGTCTTACTATCACTGTAGGGTGTGTCAACCTATGTGGGTTACCACGTGGGCATCTACTTACTGTGGTGTGTTGTATTTCTCTGGGTTGTAAGCTGTGGTCTGATAAACAGTCATTACACTCAGTTAATTCCTAAAATTATTATGTATGGTACAAAATAAGGTATGTTTATACTCAAATTAATCGCTATCTTACAAGAATTCCAGCA